>NW_026697663.1:0-31574 GCF_030435755.1 Ochotona princeps
TGCTTAGTGCCCTTGAGTGCATTATCTAGGAATGAACCTGGTAGAGCATCCCACACAAACGAATGCTCCACATGCGGGTTTCACATGCCACCAACTCCACATTCACAGGCAACTTCAGCGCCACAGCCGTTTCAGATAGCCCTCAATGCAAAGGCTCTAGACGCAAATATTGGTGTGAGAGCTAATTCAATCAAGGAAAGACTGCATGTTGGTGAAGGGCATATTGAAGAAGGATCAGCCGAGTGGTTCTTGTGGGAGAACAACTCCATTTGGCTCACAAACTTCACACACCATCAGGCTTCCAAGCAGCTCTCAAGGAAACTCAGTTTTCACACTCTATGCTTAGTGCCCTTTGTATGGCTAGGACTGAAATGAACCTGGTAGAGCATCCCACACAAACGAATGCTCCACATGCGGGTTTCACATGCCACCAACTCCACATTCACAGGCAACTCCAGCGCCACAGCCGTTTTCAGATAGCCCTCAATGCAAAGGCTCTAGACGCAAATATTGGTGTGAGAGCTAATTCAATCAAGGAAACACTGCATGTTGGTGAAGGGCATATTGAAGAAGGATCAGCCGAGTGGTTCTTGTGGGAGAATAACTCCATTTGGCTCACTAACTTCACACACCATCAGGCTTCCAAGCAGCTCTCAAGGAAACTCAGTTTTCACACTCTATGCTTAGTGCCCTTTGAGTGCATTATCTAGGAATGAACCTGGTAGAGCATCCCACACAAACGAATGCTCCACATGCGGGTTTCACATGCCACCAACTCCACATTCACAGGCAACTTCAGCGCCACAGCCGTTTTCAGATAGCCCTCAATGCAAAGGCTCTAGACGCAAATATTGGTGTGAGAGCTAATTCAATCAAGGAAACACTGCATGTTGGTGAAGGGCATATTGAAGAAGGATCAGCCGAGTGGTTCTTGTGGGAGAACAACTCCATTTGGCTCACTAACTTCACACACCATCAGGCTTCCAAGCAGCTCTCAAGGAAACTCAGTTTTCACACTCTATGCTTAGTGCCCTTTGTGTGCCTAGGACTGAAATGAAGCTTGGTCAGCATTCCACACAAACGAATGCTCCACATGCGGGTTTCACATGCCACCAACTCCACATTCACAGGCAACTTCGGCGCCACAGCCGTTTTCAGATAGCCCTCAATGCAAAGGCTCTAGACGCCAAATATTGGTGTGAGAGCTAATTCAATCAAGGAAACACTGCATGTTGGTGAAGGGCATATTGAAGAAGGATCAGCCGAGTGGTTCTTGTGGGAGAATATCTCCATTTGGCTCACTAACTTCACACACCATCAGGCTTCCAAGCAGCTCTCAAGGAAACTCAGTTTTCACACTCTATGCTTAGTGCCCTTTGAGTGCATTATCTAGGAATGAACCTGGTAGAGCATCCCACACAAATGAATGCTCCACATGCGGGTTTCACATGCCACCAACTCCACATTCACAGGCAACTTCAGCGCCACAGCCGTTTTCAGATAGCCCTCAATGCAAAGGCTCTAGACGCAAATATTGGTGTGAGAGCTAATTCAATCAAGGAAACACTGCATGTTGGTGAAGGGCATATTGAAGAAGGATCAGCCGAGTGGTTCTTGTGGAGAACAACTCCATTTGGCTCACTAACTTCACACACCATCAGGCTTCCAAGCAGCTCTCAAGGAAACTCAGTTTTCACACTCTATGCTTAGTGCCCTTTGAGTGCATTATCTAGGAATGAACCTGGTAGAGCATCCCACACAAACGAATGCTCCACATGCGGGTTTCACATGCCACCAACTCCACATTCACAGGCAACTTCAGCGCCACAGCCGTTTTCAGATAGCCCTCAATGCAAAGGCTCTAGATGCAAACATTGGTGTGAGAGCTAATTCAATCAAGGAAACACTGCATGTTGGTGAAGGGCATATTGAAGAAGGATCAGCCGAGTGGTTCTTGTGGGAGAACAACTCCATTTGGCTCACTAACTTCACACACCATCAGGCTTCCAAGCAGCTCTCAAGGAAACTCAGTTTTCACACTCTATGCTTAGTGCCCTTTGAGTGCATTATCTAGGAATGAACCTGGTAGAGCATCCCACACAAACGAATGCTCCACATGCGGGTTTCACATGCCACCAACTCCACATTCACAGGCAACTTCAGCGCCACAGCCGTTTTCAGATAGCCCTCAATGCAAAGGCTCTAGACGCAAATATTGGTGTGAGAGCTAATTCAATCAAGGAAAGACTGCATGTTGGTGAAGGGCATATTGAAGAAGGATCAGCCGAGTGGTTCTTGTGGGAGAACAACTCCATTTGGCTCACAAACTTCACACACCATCAGGCTTCCAAGCAGCTCTCAAGGAAACTCAGTTTTCACACTCTATGCTTAGTGCCCTTTGTATGGCTAGGACTGAAATGAACCTGGTAGAGCATCCCACACAAACGAATGCTCCACATGCGGGTTTCACATGCCACCAACTCCACATTCACAGGCAACTCCAGCGCCACAGCCGTTTTCAGATAGCCCTCAATGCAAAGGCTCTAGACGCAAATATTGGTGTGAGAGCTAATTCAATCAAGGAAACACTGCATGTTGGTGAAGGGCATATTGAAGAAGGATCAGCCGAGTGGTTCTTGTGGGAGAATAACTCCATTTGGCTCACTAACTTCACACACCATCAGGCTTCCAAGCAGCTCTCAAGGAAACTCAGTTTTCACACTCTATGCTTAGTGCCCTTTGAGTGCATTATCTAGGAATGAACCTGGTAGAGCATCCCACACAAACGAATGCTCCACATGCGGGTTTCACATGCCACCAACTCCACATTCACAGGCAACTTCAGCGCCACAGCCGTTTTCAGATAGCCCTCAATGCAAAGGCTCTAGACGCAAATATTGGTGTGAGAGCTAATTCAATCAAGGAAACACTGCATGTTGGTGAAGGGCATATTGAAGAAGGATCAGCCGAGTGGTTCTTGTGGGAGAACAACTCCATTTGGCTCACTAACTTCACACACCATCAGGCTTCCAAGCAGCTCTCAAGGAAACTCAGTTTTCACACTCTATGCTTAGTGCCCTTTGTGTGCCTAGGACTGAAATGAACGCTTGGTCAGCATTCCACACAAACGAATGCTCCACATGCGGGTTTCACATGCCACCAACTCCACATTCACAGGCAACTTCGGCGCCACAGCCGTTTTCAGATAGCCCTCAATGCAAAGGCTCTAGACGCAAATATTGGTGTGAGAGCTAATTCAATCAAGGAAACACTGCATGTTGGTGAAGGGCATATTGAAGAAGGATCAGCCGAGTGGTTCTTGTGGGAGAACAACTCCATTTGGCTCACTAACTTCACACACCATCAGGCTTCCAAGCAGCTCTCAAGGAAACTCAGTTTTCACACTCTATGCTTAGTGCCCTTTGAGTGCATTATCTAGGAATGACCTGGTAGAGCATCCCACACAAACGAATGCTCCACATGCGGGTTTCACATGCCACCAACTCCACATTCACAGGCAACTTCAGCGCCACAGCCGTTTTCAGATAGCCCTCAATGCAAAGGCTCTAGACGCAAATATTGGTGTGAGAGCTAATTCAATCAAGGAAACACTGCATGTTGGTGAAGGGCATATTGAAGAAGGATCAGCCAAGTGGTTCTTGTGGGAGAACAACTCCATTTGGCTCACTAACTTCACACACCATCAGGCTTCCAAGCAGCTCTCAAGGAAACTCAGTTTTCACACTCTATGCTTAGTGCCCTTTGAGTGCATTATCTAGGAATGAACCTGGTAGAGCATCCCACACAAACGAATGCTCCACATGCGGGTTTCACATGCCACCAACTCCACATTCACAGGCAACTTCAGCGCCACAGCCGTTTTCAGATAGCCCTCAATGCAAAGGCTCTAGACGCAAATATTGGTGTGAGAGCTAATTCAATCAAGGAAAGACTGCATGTTGGTGAAGGGCATATTGAAGAAGGATCAGCCGAGTGGTTCTTGTGGGAGAACAACTCCATTTGGCTCACAAACTTCACACACCATCAGGCTTCCAAGCAGCTCTCAAGGAAACTCAGTTTTCACACTCTATGCTTAGTGCCCTTTGTATGGCTAGGACTGAAATGAACCTGGTAGAGCATCCCACACAAACGAATGCTCCACATGCGGGTTTCACATGCCACCAACTCCACATTCACAGGCAACTCCAGCGCCACAGCCGTTTTCAGATAGCCCTCAATGCAAAGGCTCTAGACGCAAATATTGGTGTGAGAGCTAATTCAATCAAGGAAACACTGCATGTTGGTGAAGGGCATATTGAAGAAGGATCAGCCGAGTGGTTCTTGTGGGAGAATAACTCCATTTGGCTCACTAACTTCACACACCATCAGGCTTCCAAGCAGCTCTCAAGGAAACTCAGTTTTCACACTCTATGCTTAGTGCCCTTTGAGTGCATTATCTAGGAATGAACCTGGTAGAGCATCCCACACAAACGAATGCTCCACATGCGGGTTTCACATGCCACCAACTCCACATTCACAGGCAACTTCAGCGCCACAGCCGTTTTCAGATAGCCCTCAATGCAAAGGCTCTAGACGCAAATATTGGTGTGAGAGCTAATTCAATCAAGGAAACACTGCATGTTGGTGAAGGGCATATTGAAGAAGGATCAGCCGAGTGGTTCTTGTGGGAGAACAACTCCATTTGGCTCACTAACTTCACACACCATCAGGCTTCCAAGCAGCTCTCAAGGAAACTCAGTTTTCACACTCTATGCTTAGTGCCCTTTGTGTGCCTAGGACTGAAATGAAGCCTGGTAGAGCATTCCACACAAACGAATGCTCCACATGCGGGTTTCACATGCCACCAACTCCACATTCACAGGCAACTTCCGCGCCACAGCCGTTTTCAGATAGCCCTCAATGCAAAGGCTCTAGACGCAAATATTGGTGTGAGAGCTAATTCAATCAAGGAAACACTGCATGTTGGTGAAGGGCATATTGAAGAAGGATCAGCCGAGTGGTTCTTGTGGGAGAATATCTCCATTTGGCTCACTAACTTCACACACCATCAGGCTTCCAAGCAGCTCTCAAGGAAACTCAGTTTTCACACTCTATGCTTAGTGCCCTTGAGTGCATTATCTAGGAATGAACCTGGTAGAGCATCCCACACAAACGAATGCTCCACATGCGGGTTTCACATGCCACCAACTCCACATTCACAGGCAACTTCAGCGCCACAGCCGTTTTCAGATAGCCCTCAATGCAAAGGCTCTAGACGCAAATATTGGTGTGAGAGCTAATTCAATCAAGGAAACACTGCATGTTGGTGAAGGGCATATTGAAGAAGGATCAGCCGAGTGGTTCTTGTGGGAGAACAACTCCATTTGGCTCACTAACTTCACACACCATCAGGCTTCCAAGCAGCTCTCAAGGAAACTCAGTTTTCACACTCTATGCTTAGTGCCCTTTGTGTGCCTAGGACTGAAATGAAGCTTGGTCAGCATTCCACACAAACGAATGCTCCACATGCGGGTTTCACATGCCACCAACTCCACATTCACAGGCAACTTCGGCGCCACAGCCGTTTTCAGATAGCCCTCAATGCAAAGGCTCTAGACGCAAATATTGGTGTGAGAGCTAATTCAATCAAGGAAACACTGCATGTTGGTGAAGGGCATATTGAAGAAGGATCAGCCGAGTGGTTCTTGTGGGAGAATATCTCCATTTGGCTCACTAACTTCACACACCATCAGGCTTCCAAGCAGCTCTCAAGGAAACTCAGTTTTCACACTCTATGCTTAGTGCCCTTTGAGTGCATTATCTAGGAATGAACCTGGTAGAGCATCCCACACAAATGAATGCTCCACATGCGGGTTTCACATGCCACCAACTCCACATTCACAGGCAACTTCAGCGCCACAGCCGTTTTCAGATAGCCCTCAATGCAAAGGCTCTAGACGCAAATATTGGTGTGAGAGCTAATTCAATCAAGGAAACACTGCATGTTGGTGAAGGGCATATTGAAGAAGGATCAGCCGAGTGGTTCTTGTGGGAGAACAACTCCATTTGGCTCACTAACTTCACACACCATCAGGCTTCCAAGCAGCTCTCAAGGAAACTCAGTTTTCACACTCTATGCTTAGTGCCCTTTGAGTGCATTATCTAGGAATGAACCTGGTAGAGCATCCCACACAAACGAATGCTCCACATGCGGGTTTCACATGCCACCAACTCCACATTCACAGGCAACTTCAGCGCCACAGCCGTTTTCAGATAGCCCTCAATGCAAAGGCTCTAGATGCAAACATTGGTGTGAGAGCTAATTCAATCAAGGAAACACTGCATGTTGGTGAAGGGCATATTGAAGAAGGATCAGCCGAGTGGTTCTTGTGGGAGAACAACTCCATTTGGCTCACTAACTTCACACACCATCAGGCTTCCAAGCAGCTCTCAAGGAAACTCAGTTTTCACACTCTATGCTTAGTGCCCTTTGAGTGCATTATCTAGGAATGAACCTGGTAGAGCATCCCACACAAACGAATGCTCCACATGCGGGTTTCACATGCCACCAACTCCACATTCACAGGCAACTTCAGCGCCACAGCCGTTTTCAGATAGCCCTCAATGCAAAGGCTCTAGACGCAAATATTGGTGTGAGAGCTAATTCAATCAAGGAAAGACTGCATGTTGGTGAAGGGCATATTGAAGAAGGATCAGCCGAGTGGTTCTTGTGGGAGAACAACTCCATTTGGCTCACAAACTTCACACACCATCAGGCTTCCAAGCAGCTCTCAAGGAAACTCAGTTTTCACACTCTATGCTTAGTGCCCTTTGTATGGCTAGGACTGAAATGAACCTGGTAGAGCATCCCACACAAACGAATGCTCCACATGCGGGTTTCACATGCCACCAACTCCACATTCACAGGCAACTCCAGCGCCACAGCCGTTTTCAGATAGCCCTCAATGCAAAGGCTCTAGACGCAAATATTGGTGTGAGAGCTAATTCAATCAAGGAAACACTGCATGTTGGTGAAGGGCATATTGAAGAAGGATCAGCCGAGTGGTTCTTGTGGGAGAATAACTCCATTTGGCTCACTAACTTCACACACCATCAGGCTTCCAAGCAGCTCTCAAGGAAACTCAGTTTTCACACTCTATGCTTAGTGCCCTTTGAGTGCATTATCTAGGAATGAACCTGGTAGAGCATCCCACACAAACGAATGCTCCACATGCGGGTTTCACATGCCACCAACTCCACATTCACAGGCAACTTCAGCGCCACAGCCGTTTTCAGATAGCCCTCAATGCAAAGGCTCTAGACGCAAATATTGGTGTGAGAGCTAATTCAATCAAGGAAACACTGCATGTTGGTGAAGGGCATATTGAAGAAGGATCAGCCGAGTGGTTCTAGTGGGAGAACAACTCCATTTGGCTCACTAACTTCACACACCATCAGGCTTCCAAGCAGCTCTCAAGGAAACTCAGTTTTCACACTCTATGCTTAGTGCCCTTTGTGTGCCTAGGACTGAAATGAAGCTTGGTCAGCATTCCACACAAACGAATGCTCCACATGCGGGTTTCACATGCCACCAACTCCACATTCACAGGCAACTTCGGCGCCACAGCCGTTTTCAGATAGCCCTCAATGCAAAGGCTCTAGACGCAAATATTGGTGTGAGAGCTAATTCAATCAAGGAAACACTGCATGTTGGTGAAGGGCATATTGAAGAAGGATCAGCCGAGTGGTTCTTGTGGGAGAACAACTCCATTTGGCTCACTAACTTCACACACCATCAGGCTTCCAAGCAGCTCTCAAGGAAACTCAGTTTTCACACTCTATGCTTAGTGCCCTTTGAGTGCATTATCTAGGAATGAACCTGGTAGAGCATCCCACACAAATGAATGCTCCACATGCGGGTTTCACATGCCACCAACTCCACATTCACAGGCAACTTCAGCGCCACAGCCGTTTTCAGATAGCCCTCAATGCAAAGGCTCTAGACGCAAATATTGGTGTGAGAGCTAATTCAATCAAGGAAACACTGCATGTTGGTGAAGGGCATATTGAAGAAGGATCAGCCGAGTGGTTCTTGTGGGAGAACAACTCCATTTGGCTCACTAACTTCACACACCATCAGGCTTCCAAGCAGCTCTCAAGGAAACTCAGTTTTCACACTCTATGCTTAGTGCCCTTTGAGTGCATTATCTAGGAATGAACCTGGTAGAGCATCCCACACAAACGAATGCTCCACATGCGGGTTTCACATGCCACCAACTCCACATTCACAGGCAACTTCAGCGCCACAGCCGTTTTCAGATAGCCCTCAAAGCAAAGGCTCTAGACGCAAATATTGGTGTGAGAGCTAATTCAATCAAGGAAACACTGCATGTTGGTGAAGGGCATATTGAAGAAGGATCAGCCGAGTGGTTCTTGTGGGAGAACAACTCCATTTGGCTCACTAACTTCACACACCATCAGGCTTCCAAGCAGCTCTCAAGGAAACTCAGTTTTCACACTCTATGCTTAGTGCCCTTTGTATGGCTAGGACTGAAATGAACCTGGTAGAGCATCCCACACAAACGAATGCTCCACATGCGGGTTTCACATGCCACCAACTCCACATTCACAGGCAACTCCAGCGCCACAGCCGTTTTCAGATAGCCCTCAATGCAAAGGCTCTAGACGCAAATATTGGTGTGAGAGCTAATTCAATCAAGGAAACACTGCATGTTGGTGAAGGGCATATTGAAGAAGGATCAGCCGAGTGGTTCTTGTGGGAGAACAACTCCATTTGGCTCACTAACTTCACACACCATCAGGCTTCCAAGCAGCTCTCAAGGAAACTCAGTTTTCACACTCTATGCTTAGTGCCCTTTGTGTGGCTAGGACTGAAATGAAGCTTGGTCAGCATCCCACACAAACGAATGCTCCACATGCGGGTTTCACATGCCACCAACTCCACATTCACAGGCAACTTCAGCGCCACAGCCGTTTTCAGATAGCCCTCAATGCAAAGGCTCTAGACGCAAATATTGGTGTGAGAGCTAATTCAATCAAGGAAACACTGCATGTTGGTGAAGGGCATATTGAAGAAGGATCAGCCGAGTGGTTCTTGTGGGAGAATATCTCCATTTGGCTCACTAACTTCACACACCATCAGGCTTCCAAGCAGCTCTCAAGGAAACTCAGTTTTCACACTCTATGCTTAGTGCCCTTTGAGTGCATTATCTAGGAATGAACCTGGTAGAGCATCCCACACAAACGAATGCTCCACATGCGGGTTTCACATGCCACCAACTCCACATTCACAGGCAACTCCAGCGCCACAGCCGTTTTCAGATAGCCCTCAATGCAAAGGCTCTAGACGCAAATATTGGTGTGAGAGCTAATTCAATCAAGGAAACACTGCATGTTGGTGAAGGGCATATTGAAGAAGGATCAGCCGAGTGGTTCTTGTGGGAGAACAACTCCATTTGGCTCACTAACTTCACACACCATCAGGCTTCCAAGCAGCTCTCAAGGAAACTCAGTTTTCACACTCTATGCTTAGTGCCCTTTGTGTGGCTAGGACTGAAATGAAGCTTGGTCAGCATCCCACACAAACGAATGCTCCACATGCGGGTTTCACATGCCACCAACTCCACATTCACAGGCAACTTCAGCGCCACAGCCGTTTTCAGATAGCCCCTCAATGCAAAGGCTCTAGACGCAAATATTGGTGTGAGAGCTAATTCAATCAAGGAAACACTGCATGTTGGTGAAGGGCATATTGAAGAAGGATCAGCCAAGTGGTTCTTGTGGGAGAATATCTCCATTTGGCTCACTAACTACACACACCATCAGGCTTCCAAGCAGCTCTCAAGGAAACTCAGTTTTCACACTCTATGCTTAGTGCCCTTTGAGTGCATTATCTAGGAATGAACCTGGTAGAGCATCCCACACAAACGAATGCTCCACATGCGGGTTTCACATGCCACCAACTCCACATTCACAGGCAACTTCAGCGCCACAGCCGTTTTCAGATAGCCCTCAATGCAAAGGCTCTAGACGCAAATATTGGTGTGAGAGCTAATTCAATCAAGGAAACACTGCATGTTGGTGAAGGGCATATTGAAGAAGGATCAGCCGAGTGGTTCTTGTGGGAGAACAACTCCATTTGGCTCACTAACTTCACACACCATCAGGCTTCCAAGCAGCTCTCAAGGAAACTCAGTTTTCACACTCTATGCTTAGTGCCCTTTGAGTGCATTATCTAGGAATGAACCTGGTAGAGCATCCCACACAAATGAATGCTCCACATGCGGGTTTCACATGCCACCAACTCCACATTCACAGGCAACTTCAGCGCCACAGCCGTTTTCAGATAGCCCTCAATGCAAAGGCTCTAGACGCAAATATTGGTGTGAGAGCTAATTCAATCAAGGAAACACTGCATGTTGGTGAAGGGCATATTGAAGAAGGATCAGCCGAGTGGTTCTTGTGCGAGAATAACTCCATTTGGCTCACTAACTTCACACACCATCAGGCTTCCAAGCAGCTCTCAAGGAAACTCAGTTTTCACACTCTATGCTTAGTGCCCTTTGAGTGCATTATCTAGGAATGAACCTGGTAGAGCATCCCACACAAACGAATGCTCCACATGCGGGTTTCACATGCCACCAACTCCACATTCACAGGCAACTTCAGCGCCACAGCCGTTTTCAGATAGCCCTCAAAGCAAAGGCTCTAGATGCAAACATTGGTGTGAGAGCTAATTCAATCAAGGAAACACTGCATGTTGGTGAAGGGCATATTGAAGAAGGATCAGCCAAGTGGTTCTTGTGGGAGAACAACTCCATTTGGCTCACTAACTTCACACACCATCAGGCTTCCAAGCAGCTCTCAAGGAAACTCAGTTTTCACACTCTATGCTTAGTGCCCTTTGAGTGCATTATCTAGGAATGAACCTGGTAGAGCATCCCACACAAACGAATGCTCCACATGCGGGTTTCACATGCCACCAACTCCACATTCACAGGCAACTTCAGCGCCACAGCCGTTTTCAGATAGCCCTCAATGCAAAGGCTCTAGACGCAAATATTGGTGTGAGAGCTAATTCAATCAAGGAAACACTGCATGTTGGTGAAGGGCATATTGAAGAAGGATCAGCCGAGTGGTTCTTGTGGGAGAACAACTCCATTTGGCTCACTAACTTCACACACCATCAGGCTTCCAAGCAGCTCTCAAGGAAACTCAGTTTTCACACTCTATGCTTAGTGCCCTTTGTATGGCTAGGACTGAAATGAACCTGGTAGAGCATCCCACACAAACGAATGCTCCACATGCGGGTTTCACATGCCACCAACTCCACATTCACAGGCAACTCCAGCGCCACAGCCGTTTTCAGATAGCCCTCAATGCAAAGGCTCTAGACGCAAATATTGGTATGAGAGCTAATTCAATCAAGGAAACACTGCATGTTGGTGAAGAGCATATTGAAGAAGGATCAGGTGAGTGGTTCTTGTGGGAGAACAACTCCATTTGGCTCACTAACTTCACACACCATCAGGCTTCCAAGCAGCTCTCAAGGAAACTCAGTTTTCACACTCTATGCTTAGTGCCCTTTGAGTGCATTATCTAGGAATGAACCTGGTAGAGCATCCCACACAAACGAATGCTCCACATGCGGGTTTCACATGCCACCAACTCCACATTCACAGGCAACTTCAGCGCCACAGCCGTTTTCAGATAGCCCTCAATGCAAAGGCTCTAGACGCAAATATTGGTGTGAGAGCTAATTCAATCTAGGAAACACTGCATGTTGGTGAAGGGCATATTGAAGAAGGATCAGCCGAGTGGTTCTTGTGGGAGAACAACTCCATTTGGCTCACTAACTTCACACACCATCAGGCTTCCAAGCAGCTCTCAAGGAAACTCAGTTTTCACACTCTATGCTTAGTGCCCTTTGTATGGCTAGGACTGAAATGAACCTGGTAGAGCATCCCACACAAACGAATGCTCCACTTGCGGGTTTCACATGCCACCAACTCCACATTCACAGGCAACTCAGCGCCACAGCCGTTTTCAGATAGCCCTCAATGCAAAGGCTCTAGACGCAAATATTGGTGTGAGAGCTAATTCAATCAAGGAAACACTGCATGTTGGTGAAGGGCATATTGAAGAAGGATCAGCCGAGTGGTTCTTGTGGGAGAACAACTCCATTTGGCTCACTAACTTCACACACCATCAGGCTTCCAAGCAGCTCTCAAGGAAACTCAGTTTTCACACTCTATGCTTAGTGCTCTTTGTGTGGCTAGGACTGAAATGAACCTTGGTCAGCATCCCACACAAACGAATGCTCCACATGCGGGTTTCACATGCCACCAACTCCACATTCACAGGCAACTTCAGCGCCACAGCCGTTTTCAGATAGCCCTCAATGCAAAGGCTCTAGACGCAAATATTGGTGTGAGAGCTAATTCAATCAATGAAACACTGCATGTTGGTGAAGGGCATATTGAAGAAGGATCAGCCGAGTGGTTCTTGTGGGAGAACAACTCCATTTGGCTCATAACTTCACACACCATCAGGCATCCAAGCAGCTCTCAAGGAAACTCAGTTTTCACACTCTATGCTTAGTGCCCTTTGAGTGCATTATCTAGGAATGAACCTGGTAGAGCATCCCACACAAACGAATGCTCCACATGCGGGTTTCACATGCCACCAACTCCACATTCACAGGCAACTTCAGCGCCACAGCCGTTTTCAGATAGCCCTCAAAGCAAAGGCTCTAGATGCAAATATTGGTGTGAGAGCTAATTCAATCAAGGAAACACTGCATGTTGGTGAAGGGCATATTGAAGAAGGATCAGCCAAGTGGTTCTTGTGGGAGAACAACTCCATTTGGCTCACTAACTACACACACCATCAGGCTTCCAAGCAGCTCTCAAGGAAACTCAGTTTTCACATTCTATGCTTAGTGCCTTTGAGTGCATTATCTAGGAATGAACCTGGTAGAGCATCCCACACAAACGAATGCTCCACATGCGGGTTTCACATGCCACCAACTCCACATTCACAGGCAACTCAGCGCCACAGCCGTTTTCAGATAGCCCTCAATGCAAAGGCTCTAGACGCAAATATTGGTGTGAGAGCTAATTCAATCAAGGAAACACTGCATGTTGGTGAAGGGCATATTGAAGAAGGATCAGCCGAGTGGTTCTTGTGGGAGAACAACTCCATTTGGCTCACTAACTTCACACACCATCAGGCTTCCAAGCAGCTCTCAAGGAAACTCAGTTTTCACACTCTATGCTTAGTGCCCTTTGAGTGCATTATCTAGGAATGAACCTGGTAGAGCATCCCACACAAACGAATGCTCCACATGCGGGTTTCACATGCCACCAACTCCACATTCACAGGCAACTTCAGCGCCACAGCCGTTTTCAGATAGCCCTCAAAGCAAAGGCTCTAGATGCAAATATTGGTGTGAGAGCTAATTCAATCAAGGAAACACTGCATGTTGGTGAAGGGCATATTGAAGAAGGATCAGCCGAGTGGTTCTTGTGGGAGAACAACTCCATTTGGCTCACTAACTTCACACACCATCAGGCTTCCAAGCAGCTCTCAAGGAAACTCAGTTTTCACACTCTATGCTTAGTGCCCTTTGAGTGCATTATCTAGGAATGAACCTGGTAGAGCATCCCACACAAACGAATGCTCCACATGCGGGTTTCACATGCCACCAACTCCACATTCACAGGCAACTTCAGCGCCACAGCCGTTTTCAGATAGCCCTCAATGCAAAGGCTCTAGACGCAAATATTGGTGTGAGAGCTAATTCAATCAAGGAAACACTGCATGTTGGTGAAGGGCATATTGAAGAAGGATCAGCCGAGTGGTTCTTGTGGGAGAACAACTCCATTTGGCTCACTAACTTCACACACCATCAGGCTTCCAAGCAGCTCTCAAGGAAACTCAGTTTTCACACTCTATGCTTAGTGCTCTTTGTGTGGCTAGGACTGAAATGAACCTTGGTCAGCATCCCACACAAACGAATGCTCCACATGCGGGTTTCACATGCCACCAACTCCACATTCACAGGCAACTTCAGCGCCACAGCCGTTTTCAGATACCCCTCAATGCAAAGGCTCTAGACGCAAATATTGGTGTGAGAGCTAATTCAATCAATGAAACACTGCATGTTGGTGAAGGGCATATTGAAGAAGGATCAGCCGAGTGGTTCTTGTGGGAGAACAACTCCATTTGGCTCATAACTTCACACACCATCAGGCTTCCAAGCAGCTCTCAAGGAAACTCAGTTTTCACACTCTATGCTTAGTGCCCTTTGAGTGCATTATCTAGGAATGAACCTGGTAGAGCATCCCACACAAACGAATGCTCCACATGCGGGTTTCACATGCCACCAACTCCACATTCACAGGCAACTTCAGCGCCACAGCCGTTTTCAGATAGCCCTCAATGCAAAGGCTCTAGACGCAAATATTGGTGTGAGAGCTAATTCAATCAAGGAAACTCTGCATGTTGGTGAAGGGCATATTGAAGAAGGATCAGCCGAGTGGTTCTTGTGGGAGAACAACTCCATTTGGCTCACTAACTACACACACAATCAGGCTTCCAAGCAGCTCTCAAGGAAACTCAGTTTTCACACTCTATGCTTAGTGCCCTTTGAGTGCATTATCTAGGAATGAACCTGGTAGAGCATCCCACACAAACGAATGCTCCACATGCGGGTTTCACATGCCACCAACTCCACATTCACAGGCAACTTCAGCGCCACAGCCGTTTTCAGATAGCCCTCAAAGCAAAGGCTCTAGATGCAAATATTGGTGTGAGAGCTAATTCAATCAAGGAAACACTGCATGTTGGTGAAGGGCATATTGAAGAAGGATCAGCCGAGTGGTTCTTGTGGGAGAACAACTCCATTTGGCTCACTAACTTCACACACCATCAGGCTTCCAAGCAGCTCTCAAGGAAACTCAGTTTTCACATTCTATGCTTAGTGCCCTTTGAGTGCATTATCTAGGAATGAACCTGGTAGAGCATCCCACACAAACGAATGCTCCACATGCGGGTTTCACATGCCACCAACTCCACATTCACAGGCAACTTCAGCGCCACAGCCGTTTTCAGATAGCCCTCAATGCAAAGGCTCTAGACGCAAATATTCGTGTGAGAGCTAATTCAATCAAGGAAAGACTGCATGTTGGTGAAGGGCATATTGAAGAAGGATCAGCCGAGTGGTTCTTGTGGGAGAACAACTCCATTTGGCTCACTAACTTCACACACCATCAGGCTTCCAAGCAGCTCTCAAGGAAACTCAGTTTTCACACTCTATGCTTAGTGCCCTTTGAGTGCATTATCTAGGAATGAACCTGGTAGAGCATCCCACACAAACGAATGCTCCACATGCGGGTTTCACATGCCACCAACTCCACATTCACAGGCAACTTCAGCGCCACAGCCGTTTTCAGATAGCCCTCAAAGCAAAGGCTCTAGACGCAAATATTGGTGTGAGAGCTAATTCAATCAAGGAAACACTGCATGTTGGTGAAGGGCATATTGAAGAAGGATCAGCCGAGTGGTTCTTGTGGGAGAACAACTCCATTTGGCTCACTAACTTCACACACCATCAGGCTTCCAAGCAGCTCTCAAGGAAACTCAGTTTTCACACTCTATGCTTAGTGCCCTGTGTATGGCTAGGACTGAAATGAACCTGGTAGAGCATCCCACACAAACGAATGCTCCACATGCGGGTTTCACATGCCACCAACTCCACATTCACAGGCAACTTCAGCGCCACAGCCGTTTTCAGATAGCCCTCAATGCAAAGGCTCTAGACGCAAATATTTGTGTGAGAGCTAATTCAATCAAGGAAACACTGCATGTTGGTGAAGGGCATATTGAAGAAGGATCAGCTGAGTGGTTCTTGTGGGAGAACAACTCCATTTGGCTCACTAACTTCACACACCATCAGGCTTCCAAGCAGCTCTCAAGGAAACTCAGTTTTCACACTCTATGCTTAGTGCTCTTTGTGTGGCTAGGACTGAATTGAAGCTTGGTCAGCATCCCACACAAACGAATGCTCCACATGCGGGTTTCACATGCCACCAACTCCACATTCACAGGCAACTTCAGCGCCACAGCCGTTTTCAGATAGCCCTCAAAGCAAAGGCTCTAGATGGAAATATTGGTGTGAGAGCTAATTCAATCAAGGAAACACTGCATGTTGGTGAAGGGCATATTTAAGAAGGATCTGCCGAGTGGTTTTCTGTTGGAGAACAACTCCATTTGGCTCACTAACTTCACACACCATCAGGCTTCCAAGCAGCTCTCAAGGAAACTCAGTTTTCACACTCTATGCTTAGTGCCCTGTGTATGGCTAGGACTGAAATGAACCTGGTAGAGCATCCCACACAAACGAATGCTCCACATGCGGGTTTCACATGCCACCAACTCCACATTCACAGGCAACTTCAGCGCCACAGCCGTTTTCAGATAGCCCTCAATGCAAAGGCTCTAGACGCAAATATTGGTGTGAGAGCTAATTCAATCAAGGAAACACTGCATGTTGGTGAAGGGCATATTGAAGAAGGATCAGCCGAGTGGTTCTTGTGGGAGAACAACTCCATTTGGCTCACTAACTTCACACACCATCAGGCTTCCAAGCAGCTCTCAAGGAAACTCAGTTTTCACACTCTATGCTTAGTGCCCTTTGAGTGCATTATCTAGGAATGAACCTGGTAGAGCATCCCACACAAACGAATGCTCCACATGCGGGTTTCACATGCCACCAACTCCACATTCACAGGCAACTTCAGCGCCACAGCCGTTTTCAGATAGCCCTCAAAGCAAAGGCTCTAGATGGAAATATTGGTGTGAGAGCTAATTCAATCAAGGAAACACTGCATGTTGGTGAAGGGCATATTGAAGAAGGATCAGCCAAGTGGTTCTAGTGGGAGAACAACTCCATTTGGCTCACTAACTTCACACACCATCAGGCTTCCAAGCAGCTCTCAAGGAAACTCAGTTTTCACACTCTATGCTTAGTGCCCTTTGAGTGCATTATCTAGGAATGAACCTGGTAGAGCATCCCACACAAACGAATGCTCCACATGCGGGTTTCACATGCCACCAACTCCACATTCACAGGCAACTTCAGCGCCACAGCCGTTTTCAGATAGCCCTCAATGCAAAGGCTCTAGACGCAAATATTGGTGTGAGAGCTAATTCAATCAAGGAAAGACTGCATGTTGGTGAAGGGCATATTGAAGAAGGATCAGCCGAGTGGTTCTTGTGGGAGAACAACTCCATTTGGCTCACTAACTTCACACACCATCAGGCTTCCAAGCAGCTCTCAAGGAAACTCAGTTTTCACACTCTATGCTTAGTGCCCTTTGTATGGCTAGGACTGAAATGAACCTGGTAGAGCATCCCACACAAACGAATGCTCCACATGCGGGTTTCACATGCCACCAACTCCACATTCACAGGCAACTCCAGCGCCACAGCCGTTTTCAGATAGCCCTCAATGCAAAGGCTCTAGACGCAAATATTGGTGTGAGAGCTAATTCAATCAAGGAAACACTGCATGTTGGTGAAGGGCATATTGAAGAAGGATCAGCTGAGTGGTTCTTGTGGGAGAACAACTCCATTTGGCTCACTAACTTCACACACCATCAGGCTTCCAAGCAGCTCTCAAGGAAACTCAGTTTTCACACTCTATGCTTAGTGCTCTTTGTGTGGCTAGGACTGAAATGAAGCTTGGTCAGCATCCCACACAAACGAATGCTCCACATGCGGGTTTCACATGCCACCAACTCCACATTCACAGGCAACTTCAGCGCCACAGCCGTTTTCAGATAGCCCTCAATGCAAAGGCTCTAGACGCAAATATTGGTGTGAGAGCTAATTCAATCAAGGAAACACTGCATGTTGGTGAAGGGCATATTGAAGAAGGATCAGCCGAGTGGTTCTTGTGGGAGAACAACTCCATTTGGCTCATAACTTCACACACCATCAGGCTTCCAAGCAGCTCTCAAGGAAACTCAGTTTTCACACTCTATGCTTAGTGCCCTTTGAGTGCATTATCTAGGAATGAACCTGGTAGAGCATCCCACACAAACGAATGCTCCACATGCGGGTTTCACATGCCACCAACTCCACATTCACAGGCAACTTCAGCGCCACAGCCGTTTTCAGATAGCCCTCAATGCAAAGGCTCTAGACGCAAATATTGGTGTGAGAGCTAATTCAATCAAGGAAACACTGCATGTTGGTGAAGGGCATATTGAAGAAGGATCAGCCGAGTGGTTCTTGTGGGAGAACAACTCCATTTGGCTCACTAACTACACACACCATCAGGCTTCCAAGCAGCTCTCAAGGAAACTCAGTTTTCACACTCTATGCTTAGTGCCCTTTGAGTGCATTATCTAGGAATGAACCTGGTAGAGCATCCCACACAAACGAATGCTCCACATGCGGGTTTCACATGCCACCAACTCCACATTCACAGGCAACTTCAGCGCCACAGCCGTTTTCAGATAGCCCTCAATGCAAAGGCTCTAGATGCAAATATTGGTGTGAGAGCTAATTCAATCAAGGAAACACTGCATGTTGGTGAAGGGCATATTGAAGAAGGATCAGCCAAGTGGTTCTTGTGGGAGAACAACTCCATTTGGCTCACTAACTTCACACACCATCAGGCTTCCAAGCAGCTCTCAAGGAAACTCAGTTTTCACACTCTATGCTTAGTGCCCTTTGTATGGCTAGGACTGAAATGAACCTGGTAGAGCATCCCACACAAACGAATGCTCTACATGCGGGTTTCACATGCCACCAACTCCACATTCACAGGCAACTCCAGCGCCACAGCCGTTTTCAGATAGCCCTCAATGCAAAGGCTCTAGACGCAAATATTGGTGTGAGAGCTAATTCAATCAAGGAAACACTGCATGTTGGTGAAGGGCATATTGAAGAAGGATCAGCCGAGTGGTTCTTGTGGGAGAACAACTCCATTTGGCTCACTAACTTCACACACCATCAGGCTTCCAAGCAGCTCTCAAGGAAACTCAGTTTTCACACTCTATGCTTAGTGCTCTTTGTGTGCCTAGGACTGAAATGAAGCTTGGTCAGCATCCCACACAAACGAATGCTCCACATGCGGGTTTCACATGCCACCAACTCCACATTCACAGGCAACTTCAGCGCCACAGCCGTTTTCAGATAGCCCTCAATGCAAAGACTCTAGACGCAAATATTGGTGTGAGAGCTAATTCAATCAAGGAAACACTGCATGTTCGTGAAGGGCATATTGAAGAAGGATCAGCCAAGTGGTTCTTGTGGGAGAACAACTCCATTTGGCTCACTAACTTCACACACCATCAGGCTTCCAAGCAGCTCTCAAGGAAACTCAGTTTTCACACTCTATGCTTAGTGCCCTTTGAGTGCATTATCTAGGAATGAACCTGGTAGAGCATCCCACACAAACGAATGCTCCACATGCGGGTTTCACATGCCACCAACTCCACATTCACAGGCAACTTCAGCGCCACAGCCGTTTTCAGATAGCCCTCAATGCAAAGGCTCTAGACGCAAATATTGGTGTGAGAGCTAATTCAATCAAGGAAACACTGCATGTTGGTGAAGGGCATATTGAAGAAGGATCAGCCGAGTGGTTCTTGTGGGAGAACAACTCAATTTGGCTCACTAACTTCACACACCATCAGGCTTCCAAGCAGCTCTCAAGGAAACTCAGTTTTCACACTCTATGCTTAGTGCCCTTTGTGTGCCTAGGACTGAAATGAAGCTTGGTCAGCATTCCACACAAACGAATGCTCCACATGCGGGTTTCACATGCCACCAACTCCACATTCACAGGCAACTTCAGCGCCACAGCCGTTTTCAGATAGCCCTCAATGCAAAGGCTCTAGACGCAAATATTGGTGTGAGAGCTAATTCAATCAAGGAAACACTGCATGTTGGTGAAGGGCATATTGAAGAAGGATCAGCCGAGTGGTTCTTGTGGGAGAACAACTCCATTTGGCTCACTAACTTCACACACCATCAGGCTTCCAAGCAGCTCTCAAGGAAACTCCGTTTTCACACTCTAAGCCTAGTGCCCTTTGAGTGCATTATCTAGGAATGAACCTGGTAGAGCATCCCACACAAACGAATGCTCCACATGCGGGTTTCACATGCCACCAACTCCACATTCACAGGCAACTTCAGTGCCACAGCCGTTTTCAGATAGCCCTCAATGCAAAGGCTCTAGACGCAAATATTGGTGTGAGAGCTAATTCAATCAAGGAAACACTGCATGTTGGTGAAGGGCATATTGGAGAAGGATCAGACCAGTGGTTCTTGTGGGAGAACAACTCCATTTGGCTCACTAACTTCACACACCATCAGGCTTCCAAGCAGCTCTCAAGGAAACTCAGTTTTCACACTCTATGCTTAGTGCCCTTTGAGTGCATTATCTAGGAATGAACCTGGTAGAGCATCCCACACAAACGAATGCTCCACATGCGGGTTTCACATGCCACCAACTCCACATTCACAGGCAACTTCAGCGCCACAGCCATTTTCAGATAGCCCTCAATGCAAAGGCTCTAGACGCAAATATTGGTGTGAGAGCTAATTCAATCAAGGAAACACTGCATGTTGGTGAAGGGCATATTGAAGAAGGATCAGCCGAGTGGTTCTTGTGGGAGAACAACTCCATTTGGCTCACTAACTTCACACACCATCAGGCTTCCAAGCAGCTCTCAAGGAAACTCAGTTTTCACACTCTATACTTAGTGCTCTTTGTGTGCCTAGGACTGAAATGAAGCTTGGTCAGCATCCCACACAAACGAATGCTCCACATGCGGGTTTCACATGCCACCAACTCCACATTCACAGGCAACTTCAGCGCCACAGCCGTTTTCAGATAGCCCTCAATGCAAAGGTTCTAGACGCAAATATTGGTGTGAGAGCTAATTCAATCAAGGAAACACTGCATGTTGGTGAAGGGCATATTGAAGAACGATCAGCCGAGTGGTTCTTGTGGGAGAACAACTCCATTTGGCTCACTAACTTCACACACCATCAGGCTTCCAAGCAGCTCTCAAGGAAACTCAGTTTTCACACTCTATGCTTAGTGCCCTTTGTATGGCTAGGACTGAAATGAACCTGGTAGAGCATCCCACACAAACGAATGTTCCACATGCGGGTTTCACATGCCACCAACTCCACATTCACAGGCAACTTCAGCGCCACAGCCGTTTTCAGATAGCCCTCAATGCAAAGGCTCTAGATGCAAATATTGGTGTGAGAGCTAATTCAATCAAGGAAACACTCCATGTTGGTGAAGGGCATATTGAAGAAGGATCAGCCGAGTGGTTCTTGTGGGAGAACAACTCCATTTGGCTCACTAACTTCACACATCATCAGGCTTCCAAGCAGCTCTCAAGGAAACTCAGTTTTCACACTCTATGCTTAGTGCCCTTTGAGTGCATTATCTAGGAATGAACCTGGTAGAGCATCCCACACAAACGAATGCTCCACATGCGGGTTTCACATGCCACCAACTCCACATTCACAGACAACTTCAGCGCCACAGCCGTTTTCAGATAGCCCTCAATGCAAGGGCTCTAGACGCAAATATTGGCGTGAGAGCTAATTCAATCAAGGAAACACTGCATGTTGGTGAAGGGCATATTGAAGAAGGATCAGCCGAGTGGTTCTTGTGGGAGAACAACTCCATTTGGCTCACTAACTTCACACACCATCAGGCTTCCAAGCAGCTCTCAAGGAAACTCAGTTTTCACACTCTATGCTTAGTGCCCTTTGTATGGCTAGGACTGAAATGAACCTGGTAGAGCATCCCACACAAACGAATGTTCCACATGCGGGTTTCACATGCCACCAACTCCACATTCACAGGCAACTTCAGCGCCACAGCCGTTTTCAGATAGCCCTCAATGCAAAGGCTCTAGACGCAAATATTGGTGTGAGAGCTAATTCAATCAAGGAAACACTGCATGTTGGTGAAGGGCATATTGAAGAAGGATCAGCCGAGTGGTTCTTGAGGGAGAACAACTCCATTTGGCTCACTAACTTCACACACCATCAGGCTTCCAAGCAGCTCTCAAGGAAACTCAGTTTTCACACTCTATGCTTAGTGCTCTTTGTGTGCCTAGGACTGAAATGAAGCTTGGTCAGCATCCCACACAAACGAATGCTCCACATGCGGGTTTCACATGCCACCAACTCCACATTCACAGGCAACTTCAGCGCCACAGCCGTTTTCAGATAGCTCTCAATGCAAAGGCTCTAGACGCAAATATTGGTGTGAGAGCTAATTCAATCAAGGAAACACTGCATGTTGGTGAAGGGCATATTGAAGAAGGATCAGCCGAGTGGTTCTTGTGGGAGAACAACTCCATTTGGCTCATAACTTCACACACCATCAGGCTTCCAAGCAGCTCTCAAGGAAACTCAGTTTTCACACTCTATGCTTAGTGCCCTTTGAGTGCATTATCTAGGAATGAACCTGGTAGAGCATCCCACACAAACGAATGCTCCACATGCGGGTTTCACATGCCACCAACTCCACATTCACAGGCAACTTCAGCGCGACAGCCGTTTTCAGATAGCCCTCAATGCAAAGGCTCTAGACGCAAATATTGGTGTGAGAGCTAATTCAATCAAGGAAACACTGCATGTTGGTGAAGGGCATATTGAAGAAGGATCAGCCGAGTGGTTCTTGTGGGAGAACAACTCCATTTGGCTCACTAACTACACACACCATCAGGCTTCCAAGCAGCTCTCAAGGAAACTCAGTTTTCACACTCTATGCTTAGTGCCCTTTGAGTGCATTATCTAGGAATGAACCTGGTAGAGCATCCCACACAAACGAATGCTCCACATGCGGGTTTCACATGCCACCAACTCCACATTCACAGGCAACTTCAGCGCCACAGCCGTTTTCAGATAGCCCTCAAAGCAAAGGCTCTAGATGCAAATATTGGTGTGAGAGCTAATTCAATCAAGGAAACACTGCATGTTGGTGAAGGGCATATTGAAGAAGGATCAGCCGAGTGGTTCTTGTGGGAGAACAACTCCATTTGGCTCACTAACTTCACACACCATCAGGCTTCCAAGCAGCTCTCAAGGAAACTCAGTTTTCACACTCTATACTTAGTGCTCTTTGTGTGCCTAGGACTGAAATGAAGCTTGGTCAGCATCCCACACAAACGAATGCTCCACATGCGGGTTTCACATGCCACCAACTCCACATTCACAGGCAACTTCAGCGCCACAGCCGTTTTCAGATAGCCCTCAATGCAAAGGTTCTAGACGCAAATATTGGTGTGAGAGCTAATTCAATCAAGGAAACACTGCATGTTGGTGAAGGGCATATTGAAGAAGGATCAGCCGAGTGGTTCTTGTGGGAGAACAACTCCATTTGGCTCACTAACTTCACACACCATCAGGCTTCCAAGCAGCTCTAAGGAAACTCAGTTTTCACACTCTATGCTTAGTGCCCTTTGTATGGCTAGGACTGAAATGAACCTGGTAGAGCATCCCACACAAACGAATGTTCCACATGCGGGTTTCACATGCCACCAACTCCACATTCACAGGCAACTTCAGCGCCACAGCCGTTTTCAGATAGCCCTCAAAGCAAAGGCTCTAGATGCAAATATTGGTGTGAGAGCTAATTCAATCAAGGAAACACTGCATGTTGGTGAAGGGCATATTGAAGAAGGATCAGCCGAGTGGTTCTTGTGGGAGAACAACTCCATTTGGCTCACTAACTTCACACACCATCAGGCTTCCAAGCAGCTCTCAAGGAAACTCAGTTTTCACACTCTATACTTAGTGCTCTTTGTGTGCCTAGGACTGAAATGAAGCTTGGTCAGCATCCCACACAAACGAATGCTCCACATGCGGGTTTCACATGCCACCAACTCCACATTCACAGGCAACTTCAGCGCCACAGCCGTTTTCAGATAGCCCTCAATGCAAAGGTTCTAGACGCAAATATTGGTGTGAGAGCTAATTCAATCAAGGAAAGACTGCATGTTGGTGAAGGGCATATTGAAGAAGGATCAGCCGAGTGGTTCTTGTGGGAGAACAACTCCATTTGGCTCACTAACTTCACACACCATCAGGCTTCCAAGCAGCTCTCAAGGAAACTCAGTTTTCACACTCTATGCTTAGTGCCCTTTGTATGGCTAGGACTGAAATGAACCTGGTAGAGCATCCCACACAAACGAATGTTCCACATGCGGGTTTCACATGCCACCAACTCCACATTCACAGGCAACTTCAGCGCCACAGCCGTTTTCAGATAGCCCTCAATGCAAAGGCTCTAGATGCAAATATTGGTGTGAGAGCTAATTCAATCAAGGAAACACTCCATGTTGGTGAAGGGCATATTGAAGAAGGATCAGCCGAGTGGTTCTTGTGGGAGAACAACTCCATTTGGCTCACTAACTTCACACACCATCAGGCTTCCAAGCAGCTCTCAAGGAAACTCAGTTTTCACACTCTATACTTAGTGCTCTTTGTGTGCCTAGGACTGAAATGAAGCTTGGTCAGCATCCCACACAAACGAATGCTCCACATGCGGGTTTCACATGCCACCAACTCCACATTCACAGGCAACTTCAGCGCCACAGCCGTTTTCAGATAGCCCTCAATGCAAAGGTTCTAGACGCAAATATTGGTGTGAGAGCTAATTCAATCAAGGAAACACTGCATGTTGGTGAAGGGCATATTGAAGAACGATCAGCCGAGTGGTTCTTGTGGGAGAACAACTCCATTTGGCTCACTAACTTCACACACCATCAGGCTTCCAAGCAGCTCTCAAGGAAACTCAGTTTTCACACTCTATGCTTAGTGCCCTTTGTATGGCTAGGACTGAAATGAACCTGGTAGAGCATCCCACACAAACGAATGTTCCACATGCGGGTTTCACATGCCACCAACTCCACATTCACAGGCAACTTCAGCGCCACAGCCGTTTTCAGATAGCCCTCAATGCAAAGGCTCTAGATGCAAATATTGGTGTGAGAGCTAATTCAATCAAGGAAACACTCCATGTTGGTGAAGGGCATATTGAAGAAGGATCAGCCGAGTGGTTCTTGTGGGAGAACAACTCCATTTGGCTCACTAACTTCACACATCATCAGGCTTCCAAGCAGCTCTCAAGGAAACTCAGTTTTCACACTCTATGCTTAGTGCCCTTTGAGTGCATTATCTAGGAATGAACCTGGTAGAGCATCCCACACAAACGAATGCTCCACATGCGGGTTTCACATGCCACCAACTCCACATTCACAGACAACTTCAGCGCCACAGCCGTTTTCAGATAGCCCTCAATGCAAGGGCTCTAGACGCAAATATTGGCGTGAGAGCTAATTCAATCAAGGAAACAATGCATGTTGGTGAAGGGCATATTGAAGAAGGATCAGCCGAGTGGTTCTTGTGGGAGAACAACTCCATTTGGCTCACTAACTTCACACACCATCAGGCTTCCAAGCAGCTCTCAAGGAAACTCAGTTTTCACACTCTATACTTAGTGCTCTTTGTGTGCCTAGGACTGAAATGAAGCTTGGTCAGCATCCCACACAAACGAATGCTCCACATGCGGGTTTCACATGCCACCAACTCCACATTCACAGGCAACTGCAGCGCCACAGCCGTTTTCAGATAGCCCTCAATGCAAAGGTTCTAGATGCAAATATTGGTGTGAGAGCTAATTCAATCAAGGAAACACTGCATGTTGGTGAAGGGCATATTGAAGAACGATCAGCCGAGTGGTTCTTGTGGGAGAACAACTCCATTTGGCTCACTAACTTCACACACCATCAGGCTTCCAAGCAGCTCTCAAGGAAACTCAGTTTTCACACTCTATGCTTAGTGCCCTTTGTATGGCTAGGACTGAAATGAACCTGGTAGAGCATCCCACACAAACGAATGTTCCACATGCGGGTTTCACATGCCACCAACTCCACATTCACAGGCAACTTCAGCGCCACAGCCGTTTTCAGATAGCCCTCAATGCAAAGGCTCTAGATGCAAATATTGGTGTGAGAGCTAATTCAATCAAGGAAACACTCCATGTTGGTGAAGGGCATATTGAAGAAGGATCAGCCGAGTGGTTCTTGTGGGAGAACAACTCCATTTGGCTCACTAACTTCACACATCATCAGGCTTCCAAGCAGCTCTCAAGGAAACTCAGTTTTCACACTCTATGCTTAGTGCCCTTTGAGTGCATTATCTAGGAATGAACCTGGTAGAGCATCCCACACAAACGAATGCTCCACATGCGGGTTTCACATGCCACCAACTCCACATTCACAGACAACTTCAGCGCCACAGCCGTTTTCAGATAGCCCTCAATGCAAGGGCTCTAGACGCAAATATTGGCGTGAGAGCTAATTCAATCAAGGAAACAATGCATGTTGGTGAAGGGCATATTGAAGAAGGATCAGCCGAGTGGTTCTTGTGGGAGAACAAACTCCATTTGGCTCACTAACTTCACACACCATCAGGCTTCCAAGCAGCTCTCAAGGAAACTCAGTTTTCACACTCTATGCTTAGTGCCCTTTGTATGGCTAGGACTGAAATGAACCTGGTAGAGCATCCCACACAAACGAATGTTCCACATGCGGGTTTCACATGCCACCAACTCCACATTCACAGGCAACTTCAGCGCCACAGCCGTTTTCAGATAGCCCTCAATGCAAAGGCTCTAGACCGCAAATATTGGTGTGAGAGCTAATTCAATCAAGGAAACACTGCATGTTGGTGAAGGGCATATTGAAGAAGGATCAGCCGAGTGGTTCTTGAGGGAGAACAACTCCATTTGGCTCACTAACTTCACACACCATCAGGCTTCCAAGCAGCTCTCAAGGAAACTCAGTTTTCACACTCTATGCTTAGTGCTCTTTGTGTGCCTAGGACTGAAATGAAGCTTGGTCAGCATCCCACACAAACGAATGCTCCACATGCGGGTTTCACATGCCACCAACTCCACATTCACAGGCAACTTCAGCGCCACAGCCGTTTTCAGATAGCTCTCAATGCAAAGGCTCTAGACGCCAAATATTGGTGTGAGAGCTAATTCAATCAAGGAAACACTGCATGGTTGGTGAAGGGCATATTGAAGAAGGATCAGCCGAGTGGTTCTTGTGGGAGAAACAACTCCATTTGGCTCATAACTTCACACACCATCAGGCTTCCAAGCAGCTCTCAAGGAAACTCAGTTTTCACACTCTATGCTTAGTGCCCTTTGAGTGCATTATCTAGGAATGAACCTGGTAGAGCATCCCACACAAACGAATGCTCCACATGCGGGTTTCACATGCCACCAACTCCACATTCACAGGCAACTTCAGCGCGACAGCCGTTTTCAGATAGCCCTCAATGCAAAGGCTCTAGACGCAAATATTGGTGTGAGAGCTAATTCAATCAAGGAAACACTGCATGTTGGTGAAGGGCATATTGAAGAAGGATCAGCCGAGTGGTTCTTGTGGAGAGAACAACTCCATTTGGCTCACTAACTACAACACACCCATCAGGCTTCCAATGCAGCTCTCAAGGAAACTCAGTTTTCACACTCTATGCTTAGTGCCCTTTGAGTGCATTATCTAGGAATGAACATGGTAGAGCATCCCACACAAACGAATGCTCCACATGCGGGTTTCACATGCCACCAACTCCACATTCACAGGCAACTTCAGCGCCACAGCCGTTTTCAGATAGCCCTCAAAGCAAAGGCTCTAGATGCAAATATTGGTGTGAGAGCTAATTCAATCAAGGAAACACTGCATGTTGGTGAGGGCATATTGAAGAGGATCAGCCGAGTGGTTCTTGTGGTAGAACAACTCCATTTGGCTCATAACTTCACACACCATCAGGCTTCCAAGCAGCTCTCAAGGAAACTCAGTTTTCACACTCTATGCTTAGTGCCCTTTGAGTGCATTATCTAGGAATGAACCTGGTAGAGCATCCCACACAAACGAATGCTCCACATGCGGGTTTCACATGCCACCAACTCCACATTCACAGGCAACTTCAGCGCGACAGCCGTTTTCAGATAGCCCTCAATGCAAAGGCTCTAGACGCAAATATTGGTTGTGAGAGCTAATTCAATCAAGGAAACACTGCATGTTGGTGAAGGGCATATTGAAGAAGGATCAGCCGAGTGGTTCTTGTGGGAGAACAACTCCATTTGGCTCACTAACTACACTACACCATCAGGCTTCCAAGCAGCTCTCAAGGAAACTCAGTTTTCACACTCTATGCTTAGTGCCCCTTTGAGTGCATTATCTAGGAATGAACCTGGTAGAGCATCCCACACAAACGAATGCTCCACATGCGGGTTTCACATGCCACCAACTCCACATTCACAGGCAACTTCAGCGCCACAGCCGTTTTCAGATAGCCCTCAATGCAAAAGGCTCTAGATGCAAATATTGGTGTGAGAGCTAATTCAATCAAGGAAAACACTGCATGTTGGTGAAGAGCATATTGAAGAAGGATCAGCCAAGTGGTTCTTGTGGGAGAACAACTCCATTTGGCTCACTAACTTCACACACCATCAGGCTTCCAAGCAGCTCTCAAGGAAACTCAGTTTTCACACTCTATGCTTAGTGCCCTTTGAGTGCATTATCTAGGAATGAACCTGGTAGAGCATCCCACACAAACGAATGCTCCACATGCGGGTTTCACATGCCACCAACTCCACATTCACAGGCAACTTCAGCGCCACAGCCGTTTTCAGATAGCCCTCAAAGCAAAGGCTCTAGATGCAAATATTGGTGTGAGAGCTAATTCAATCAAGGAAAACACTGCATGTTGGTGAAGGGCATATTGAAGAAGGATCAGCCGAGTGGTTCTTGTGGGAGAACAACTCCATTTGGCTCATAACTTCACACACCATCAGGCTTCCAAGCAGCTCTCAAGGAAACTCAGTTTTCACACTCTATGCTTAGTGCCCTTTGAGTGCATTATCTAGGAATGAACCTGGTAGAGCATCCCACACAAACGAATGCTCCACATGCGGGTTTCACATGCCACCAACTCCACATTCACAGGCAACTTCAGCGCGACAGCCGTTTTCAGATAGCCCTCAATGCAAAGGCTCTAGACGCAAATATTGGTGTGAGAGCTAATTCAATCAAGGAAACACTGCATGTTGGTGAAGGGCATATTGAAGAAGGATCAGCCGAGTGGTTCTTGTGGTGAGAACAACTCCATTTGGCTCACTAACTACACACACCATCAGGCTTCCAAGCAGCTCTCAAGGAAACTCAGTTTTCACACTCTATGCTTAGTGCCCTTTTGAGTGCATTATCTAGGAATGAACCTGGTAGAGCATCCCACACAAACGAATGCTCCACATGCGGGTTTCACATGCCACCAACTACCACATTCACAGGCAACTTCAGCGCCACAAGCCGTTTTCCAGATAGCCCTCAAAGCAAAGGCTCTAGATGCAAATATTGGTGTGAGAGCTAATTCAATCAAGGAAACACTGCATGTTGGTGAAGAGCATATTGAAGAAGGATCAGCCAAGTGGTTCTTGTGGGAGAACAACTCCATTTGGCTCACTAACTTCACACACCATCAGGCTTCCAAGCAGCTCTCAAGGAAACTCAGTTTTCACACTCTATGCTTAGTGCCCTTTGTATGGCTAGGACTGAAATGAACCTGGTAGAGCATCCCACACAAACGAATGTTCCACATGCGGGTTTCACATGCCACCAACTCCACATTCACGAGGCAACTTCAGCGCCACAGCCGTTTTCAGATAGCCCTCAATGCAAAAGGCTCTAGATGCAAATATTGGTGTGAGAGCTAATTCAATCAAGGAAACACTCCATGAAGGATCAGCCGAGTGGTTCTTGTGGGAGAACAACTCCATTTGGCTCACTAACTTCACACATCATCAGGCTTCCAAGCAGCTCTCAAGGAAACTCAGTTTTCACACTCTATGCTTAGTGCCCTTTGAGTGCATTATCTAGGAATGAACCTGGTAGAGCATCCCACACAAACGAATGCTCCACATGCGGGTTTCACATGCCACCAACTCCACATTCACAGACAACTTCAGCGCCACAGCCGTTTTCAGATAGCCCTCAATGCAAGGGCTCTAGACGCAAATATTGGCGTGAGAGCTAATTCAATCAAGGAAACAATGCATGTTGGTGAAGGGCATATTGAAGAAGGATCAGCCGAGTGGTTCTTGTGGGAGAACAACTCCATTTGGCTCACTAACTTCACACACCATCAGGCTTCCAAGCAGCTCTCAAGGAAACTCAGTTTTCACACTCTATGCTTAGTGCCCTTTGTATGGCTAGGACTGAAATGAACCTGGTAGAGCATCCACACAAACGAATGTTCCACATGCGGGTTTCACATGCCACCAACTCCACATTCACAGGCAACTTCAGCGCCACAGCCGTTTTCAGTAGCCCTCAATGCAAAGGCTCTAGACGCAAATATTGGTGTGAGAGCTAATTCAATCAAGGAAACACTGCATGTTGGTGAAGGGCATATTGAAGAAGGATCAGCCGAGTGGTTCTTGAGGGAGAACAACTCATTTGGCTCACTAACTTCACACACCATCAGGCTTCCAAGCAGCTCTCAAGGAAACTCAGTTTTCACACTCTATGCTTAGTGCTCTTTGTGTGCCTAGGACTGAAATGAAGCTTGGTCAGCATCCCACACAAACGAATGCTCCACATGCGGGTTTCACATGCCACCAACTCCACATTCACAGGCAACTTCAGCGCCACAGCCGTTTTCAGATAGCTCTCAATGCAAAGGCTCTAGACGCAAATATTGGTGTGAGAGCTAATTCAATCAAGGAAACACTGCATGTTGGTGAAGGGCATATTGAAGAAGGATCAGCCGAGTGTTCTTGTGGGAGAACAACTCCATTTGGCTCATAACTTCACACACCATCAGGCTTCCAAGCAGCTCTCAAGGAAACTCAGTTTTCACACTCTATGCTTAGTGCCCTTTGAGTGCATTATCTAGGAATGAACCTGGTAGAGCATCCCACACAAACGAATGCTCCACATGCGGGTTCACATGCCACCAACTCCACATTCACAGGCAACTTCAGCGCGACAGCCGTTTTCAGATAGCCCTCAATGCAAAGGCTCTAGACGCAAATATTGGTGTGAGAGCTAATTCAATCAAGGAAACACTGCATGTTGGTGAAGGGCATATTGAAGAAGGATCAGCCGAGTGGTTCTTGTGGGAGAACAACTCCATTTGGCTCACTAACTACACACACCATCAGGCTTCCAAGCAGCTCTCAAGAAACTCAGTTTTCACACTCTATGCTTAGTGCCCTTTGAGTGCATTATCTAGGCAATGAACCTGGTAGAGCATCCCACACAAACGAATGCTCCACATGCGGGTTTCACATGCCACCAACTCCACATTCACAGGCAACTTCAGCGCCACAGCCGTTTTCAGATAGCCCTCAAAGCAAAGGCTCTAGATGCAAATATTGGTGTGAGAGCTAATTCAATCAAGGAAACACTGCATGTTGGTGAAGA
>NW_026697664.1:0-35522 GCF_030435755.1 Ochotona princeps
AACACTGCATGTTGGTGAAGGGCATATTGAAGAAGGATCAGCTGAGTGGTTCTTGTGGGAGAACAACTCCATTTGGCTCACTAACTTCACACACCATCAGGCTTCCAAGCAGCTCTCAAGGAAACTCAGTTTTCACACTCTATGCTTAGTGCCCTTTGAGTGCCTAGGACTGAAATGAAGCTTGGTGAGCATCCCACACAAACGAATGCTCCACATGCGGGTTTCACATGCCACCAAGTCCATATTCACAGGCAACTTCAGCGCCACAGCCGTTTTCAGATAGCCCTCAATGCAAAGGCTCTAGTTGCAAATATTGGTGTGAGAGCTAATTCAATCAAGGAAACACTGCATGTTGGTGAAGGGCATATTGAAGAAGGATCAGCCGAGTGGTTCTTGTGGGAGAACAACTCCATTTGGCTCACTAACTTCACACACCATCAGGCTTCCAAGCAGCTCTCAAGGAAACTCAGTTTTCACACTCTATGCTTAGTGCCCTTTGAGTGCATTATCTAGGAATGAACCTGGTAGAGCATCCCACACAAACGAATGCGCCACATGCGGGTTTCACATGCCACCAACTCCACATTCACAGGCAACTTCAGCGCCAGAACCGTTTTCAGATAGCCCTCATGCAAAAAAGGCTCTAGAAGCAAATATTGGTGTGAGAGCTAATTCAATCAAGGAAACACTGCATGTTGGTGAAGGGCATATTGAAGAAGGATCAGCCGAGTGGTTCTTGTGGGAGAACAACTCCATTTGGCTCACTAACTTCACACACCATCAGGCTTCCAAGCAGCTCTCAAGGAAACTCAGTTTTCACACTCTATGCTTAGTGTTCTTTGAGTGCATTATCTAGGAATGAACCTGGTAGAGCATCCCACACAAACGAATGCTCCACATGCGGGTTTCACATGCCACCAACTCCACATTCACAGGCAACTTCAGCGCCACAGCCGTTTTCAGATAGCCCTCAATGCAAAGGCTCTAGACACAAATATTTGTGTGAGAGCTAATTCAATCAAGGAAACACTGCATGTTGGTGAAGGGCATATTGAAGAAGGATCAGCCGAGTGGTTCTTGTGGGAGAACAACTCCATTTGGCTCACTAACTTCACACACCATCAGGCTTCCAAGCAGCTCTCAAGGAAACTCAGTTTTCACACTCTATGCTTAGTGCCCTTTGAGTGCATTATCTAGGAATGAACCTGGTAGAGCATCCCACACAAACAAATGCTCCACATGCGGGTTTCACATGCCACCAACTCCACATTCACAGGCAACTTCAGCGCCACAGCCGTTTTCAGATAGCCCTCAATGCAAAGGCTCTAGACGCAAATATTGGTGTGAGAGCTAATTCAATCAAGGAAACACTGCATGTTGGTGAAGGGCATATTGAAGAAGGATCAGCTGAGTGGTTCTTGTGGGAGAACAACTCCATTTGGCTCACTAACTTCACACACCATCAGGCTTCCAAGCAGCTCTCAAGGAAACTCAGTTTTCACACTCTATGCTTAGTGCCCTTTGAGTGCATTATCTAGGAATGAACCTGGTAGAGCATCCCACACAAACGAATGCTCCACATGCGGGTTTCACATGCCACCAACTCCACATTCACAGGCAACTTCAGCGCCACAGCTGTTTTCAGATAGCCCTCAATGCAAAGGCTCTAGACACAAATATTGGTGTGAGAGCTAATTCAATCAAGGAAACACTGCATGTTGGTGAAGGGCATATTGAAGAAGGATCAGCCGAGTGGTTCTTGTGGGAGAACAACTCCATTTGGCTCACTAACTTCACACACCATCAGGCTTCCAAGCAGCTCTCAAGGAAACTCAGTTTTCACACTCTATGCTTAGTGCCCTTTGAGTGCCTAGGACTGAAATGAAGCTTGGTGAGCATCCTACACAAACGAATGCTCCACATGCGGGTTTCATATGCCACCAACTCCACATTCACAGGCAACTTCAGAGCCACAGCCGTTTTCAGATAGCCCTCAATGCAAAGGCTCTAGACGCAAATATTGGTGTGAGAGCTAATTCAATCAAGGAAACACTGCATGTTGGTGAAGGACATATTGAAGAAGGATCAGCCGAGTGGTTCTTGTGGGAGAACAACTCTATTTGGCTCACTAACTTGACACACCATCAGGCTTCCAAGCAGCTCTCAAGGAAACTCAGTTTTCACACTCTATGCTTAGTGCCCTTTGAGTGCATTATGTAGGAATGAACCTGGTAGAGCATCCCACACAAACGAATGCTCCACATGCGGGTTTCACATGCCACCAACTCCACATTCACAGGCAACTTCAGCGCCACAGCCGTTTTCAGATAGCCCTCAATGCAAAGGCTCTAGACGCAAATATTGGTGTGAGAGCTAATTCAATCAAGGAAACACTGCATGTTGGTGAAGGGCATATTGAAGAAGGATCAGCCGAGTGGTTCTTGTGGGAGAACAACTCCATTTGGCTCACTAACTTCACACACCATCAGGCTTCCAAGCAGCTCTCAAGGAAACTCAGTTTTCAAACTCTATGCTTAGTGCCCTTTGAGTGCATTATCTAGGAATGAACCTGGTAGAGCATCCCACACAAACGAATGCTCCACATGCGGGTTTCACATGCCACCAACTCCACATTCTCAGGCAACTTCAGCGTCACAGCCGTTTTCAGATAGCCCTCAATGCAAAGGCTCTAGACGCAAATATTGGTGTGAGAGCTAATTCAATCAAGGAAACACTGCATGTTGGTGAAGGGCATATTGAAGAAGGATCAGCCGAGTGGTTCTTGTGGGAGAACAACTCCATTTGGCTCACTAACTTCACACACCATCAGGCTTCCAAGCAGCTCTCAAGGAAACTCAGTTTTCACACTCTATGCTTAGTGCCCTTTGAGTGCATTATCTAGGAATGAACCTGGTAGAGCATCCCACATAAACGAATGCTCCACATGCGGGTTTCACATGCCACCAACTCCACATTCACAGGCAACTTCAGCGCCAAAACCGTTTTCAGATAGCCCTCAATGCAAAAAAGGCTCTAGACGCAAATATTGGTGTGAGAGCTAATTCAATAAAGGAAACACTGCATGTTGGTGAAGGGCATATTGAAGAAGGATCAGCCGAGTGGTTCTTGTGGGAGAACAACTCCATTTGGCTCACTAACTTCACACACCATCAGGCTTCCAAGCAGCTCTCAAGGAAACCCAGTTTTCACACTCTATGCTTAGTGCCCTTTGAGTGCCTAGGACTGAAATGAAGCTTGGTGAGCATCCTACACAAACGAATGCTCCACATGCGGGTTTCACATGCCACCAACTCCACATTCACAGGCAACTTCAGCGCCACAGCCGTTTTCAGATAGCCCTCAATGCAAAGGCTCTAGATGCAAATATTGGTGTGAGAGCTAATTCAATCAAGGAAACACTGCATGTTGGTGAAGGGCATATTGAAGAAGGATCAGCCGAGTGGTTCTTGTGGGAGAACAACTCCATTTGGCTCACTAACTTCACACACCATCAGGCTTCCAAGCAGCTCTCAAGGAAACTCAGTTTTCACACTCTATGCTTAGTGCCCTTTGAGTACCCAGGACTGAAATGAAGCTTGGTGAGCATCCCACACAAACGAATGCTCCACATGCGGGTTTCACATGCCACCAACTCCACATTCACAGGCAACTTCAGCGTCACAGCCGTTTTCAGATAGCCCTCAATGCAAAGGCTCTAGACACAAATATTGGTGTGAGAGCTAATTCAATCAAGGAAACACTGCATGTTGGTGAAGGGCATATTGAAGAAGGATCAGTCGAGTGGTTCTTGGGGGAGAACAACTGTATTTGCATCACTAACTTCACACACCATCAGGCTTCCAAGCAGCTCTCAAGGAAACTCAGTTTTCACACTCTATGCTTAGTGCCCTTTGAGTGCATTATCTAGGAATGAACCTGGTAGAGCATCCCACACAAACGAATGCTCCACATGCGGGTTTCACATGCCACCAACTCCACATTCTCACGCAACTTCAGCGCCACAGCCGTTTTCAGATAGCCCTCAATGCAAAGGCTCTAGACGCAAATATTGGTGTGAGAGCTAATTCAATCAAGGAAACACTGCATGTTGGTGAAGGGCATATTGAAGAAGGATCAGCCGAGTGGTTCTTGTGGGAGAACAACTCCATTTGGCTCACTAACTTCACACACCATCAGGCTTCCAAGCAGCTCTCAAGGAAACTCAGTTTTCACACTCTATGCTTAGTGCCCTTTGAGTGCCTAGGACTGAAATGAAGCTTGGTGAGCATCCCACACAAACGAATGCTCCACATGCGGGTTTCACATGCCACCAACTCCACATTCACAGGCAACTTCAGCGCCACAGCCGTTTTCAGATAGCCCTCAATGCAAAGGCTCTAGACGCAAATATTGGTGTGAGAGCTAATTCAATCAAGGAAACACTGCATGTTGGTGAAGGGCATATTGAAGAAGGATCAGCTGAGTGGTTCTTGTGGGAGAACAACTCCATTTGGCTCACTAACTTCACACACCATCAGGCTTCCAAGCAGCTCTCAAGGAAACTCAGTTTTCACACTCTATGCTTAATGCCCTTTGAGTGCCTAGGACTGAAATGAAGCTTGGTGAGCATCCCACACAAACGAATGCTCCACATGCGGGTTTCACATGCCACCAAGTCCATATTCACAGGCAACTTCAGCGCCACAGCCGTTTTCAGATAGCCCTCAATGCAAAGGCTCTAGTTGCAAATATTGGTGTGAGAGCTAATTCAATCAAGGAAACACTGCATGTTGGTGAAGGGCATATTGAAGAAGGATCAGCCGAGTTGTTCTTGTGGGAGAACAACTCCATTTGGCTCACTAACTTCACACACCATCAGGCTTCCAAGCAGCTCTCAAGGAAACTCAGTTTTCACACTCTATGCTTAGTGCCCTTTGAGTGCATTATCTAGGAATGAACCTGGTAGAGCATCCCACACAAACGAATGCGCCACATGCGGGTTTCACATGCCACCAACTCCACATTCACAGGCAACTTCAGCGCCAGAACCGTTTTCTGATAGCTCTCATGCAAAAAAGGCTCTAGAAGCAAATATTGGTGTGAGAGCTAATTCAATCAAGGAAACACTGCATGTTGGTGAAGGGCATATTGAAGAAGGATCAGCCGAGTGGTTCTTGTGGGAGAACAACTCCATTTGGCTCACTAACTTCACACACCATCAGGCTTCCAAGCAGCTCTCAAGGAAACTCAGTTTTCACACTCTATGCTTAGTGCCCTTTGAGTGCCTAGGACTGAAATGAAGCTTGGTGAGCATCCCACACAAACGAATGCTCCACATGCGGGTTTCACATGCCACCAACTCCACATTCACAGGCAACTTCAGCGCCACAGCCGTTTTCAGATAGCCCTCAATGCAAAGGCTCTAGACGCAAATATTGGTGTGAGAGCTAATTCAATCAAGGAAACACTGCATGTTGGTGAAGGACATATTGAAGAAGGATCAGCCGAGTGGTTCTTGTGGGAGAACAACTCTATTTGGCTCACTAACTTCACACACCATCAGGCTTCCAAGCAGCTCTCAAGGAAACTCAGTTTTCACACTCTATGCTTAGTGCCCTTTGAGTGCATTATCTAGGAATGAACCTGGTAGAGCATCCCACACAAACAAATGTTCCACATGCGGGTTTCACATGCCACCAACTCCACATTCACAGGCAACTTCAGCGCCACAGCCGTTTTCAGATAGCCCTCAATGCAAAGGCTCTAGACGCAAATATTGGTGTGAGAGCTAATTCAATCAAGGAAACACTGCATGTTGGTGAAGGGCATATTGAAGAAGGATCAGCTGAGTGGTTCTTGTGGGAGAACAACTCCATTTGGCTCACTAACTTCACACACCATCAGGCTTCCAAGCAGCTCTCAAGGAAACTCAGTTTTCACACTCTATGCTTAGTGTCCTTTGAGTGCATTATCTAGGAATGAACCTGGTAGAGCATCCCACACAAACGAATGCTCCACATGCGGGTTTCACATGCCACCAACTCCACATTCACAGGCAACTTCAGCGCCACAGCCGTTTTCAGATAGCCCTCAATGCAAAGGCTCTAGACACAAATATTTGTGTGAGAGCTAATTCAATCAAGGAAACACTGCATGTTGGTGAAGGGCATATTGAAGAAGGATCAGCCGAGTGGTTCTTGTGGGAGAACAACTCCATTTGGCTCACTAACTTCACACACCATCAGGCTTCCAAGCAGCTCTCAAGGAAACTCAGTTTTCACACTCTATGCTTAGTGCCCTTTGAGTGCATTATCTAGGAATGAACCTGGTAGAGCATCCCACACAAACAAATGCTCCACATGCGGGTTTCACATGCCACCAACTCCACATTCACAGGCAACTTCAGCGCCACAGCCGTTTTCAGATAGCCCTCAATGCAAAGGCTCTAGACGCAAATATTGGTGTGAGAGCTAATTCAATCAAGGAAACACTGCATGTTGGTGAAGGGCATATTGAAGAAGGATCAGCTGAGTGGTTCTTGTGGGAGAACAACTCCATTTGGCTCACTAACTTCACACACCATCAGGCTTCCAAGCAGCTCTCAAGGAAACTCAGTTTTCACACTCTATGCTTAGTGCCCTTTGAGTGCATTATCTAGGAATGAACCTGGTAGAGCATCCCACACAAACGAATGCTCCACATGCGGGTTTCACATGCCACCAACTCCACATTCACAGGCAACTTCAGCGCCACAGCCGTTTTCAGATAGCCCTCAATGCAAAGGCTCTAGACACAAATATTGGTGTGAGAGCTAATTCAATCAAGGAAACACTGCATGTTGGTGAAGGGCATATTGAAGAAGGATCAGCCGAGTGGTTCTTGTGGGAGAACAACTCCATTTGGCTCACTAACTTCACACACCATCAGGCTTCCAAGCAGCTCTCAAGGAAACTCAGTTTTCACACTCTATGCTTAGTGCCCTTTGAGTGCCTAGGACTGAAATGAAGCTTGGTGAGCATCCTACACAAACGAATGCTCCACATGCGGGTTTCACATGCCACCAACTCCACATTCACAGGCAACTTCAGAGCCACAGCCGTTTTCAGATAGCCCTCAATGCAAAGGCTCTAGACGCAAATATTGGTGTGAGAGCTAATTCAATCAAGGAAACACTGCATGTTGGTGAAGGGCATATTGAAGAAGGATCAGCCGAGTGGTTCTTGTGGGAGAACAACTCCATTTGGCTCACTAACTTGACACACCATCAGGCTTCCAAGCAGCTCTCAAGGAAACTCAGTTTTCACACTCTATGCTTAGTGCCCTTTGAGTGCATTATCTAGGAATGAACCTGGTAGAGCATCCCACACAAACGAATGCTCCACATGCGGGTTTCACATGCCACCAACTCCACATTCACAGGCAACTTCAGCGCCACAGCCGTTTTCAGATAGCCCTCAATGCAAAGGCTCTAGACACAAATATTTGTGTGAGAGCTAATTCAATCAAGGAAACACTGCATGTTGGTGAAGGGCATATTGAAGAAGGATCAGCCGAGTGGTTCTTGTGGGAGAACAACTCCATTTGGCTCACTAACTTCACACACCATCAGGCTTCCAAGCAGCTCTCAAGGAAACTCAGTTTTCACACTCTATGCTTAGTGCCCTTTGAGTGCCTAGGACTGAAATGAAGCTTGGTGATCATCCTACACAAACGAATGCTCCACATGCGGGTTTCACATGCCACCAAGTCCACATTCACAGGCAACTTCAGCGCCACAGCCGTTTTCAGATAGCCCTCAATGCAAAGGCTCTAGATGCAAATATTGGTGTGAGAGCTAATTCAATCAAGGAAACACTGCATGTTGGTGAAGGGCATATTGAAGAAGGATCAGCCGAGTGGTTCTTGTGGGAGAACAACTCCATTTGGCTCACTAACTTCACACACCATCAGGCTTCCAAGCAGCTCTCAAGGAAACTCAGTTTTCACACTCTATGCTTAGTGCCCTTTGAGTACCCAGGACTGAAATGAAGCTTGGTGAGCATCCCACACAAACGAATGCTCCACATGCGGGTTTCACATGCCACCAACTCCACATTCACAGGCAACTTCAGCGTCACAGCCGTTTTCAGATAGCCCTCAATGCAAAGGCTCTAGACACAAATATTGGTGTGAGAGCTAATTCAATCAAGGAAACACTGCATGTTGGTGAAGGGCATATTGAAGAAGGATCAGTCGAGTGGTTCTTGGGGGAGAACAACTGTATTTGCATCACTAACTTCACACACCATCAGGCTTCCAAGCAGCTCTCAAGGAAACTCAGTTTTCACACTCTATGCTTAGTGCCCTTTGAGTGCATTATCTAGGAATGAACCTGGTAGAGCATCCCACACAAACGAATGCTCCACATGCGGGTTTCACATGCCACCAACTCCACATTCTCACGCAACTTCAGCGCCACAGCCGTTTTCAGATAGCCCTCAATGCAAAGGCTCTAGACGCAAATATTGGTGTGAGAGCTAATTCAATCAAGGAAACACTGCATGTTGGTGAAGGGCATATTGAAGAAGGATCAGCCGAGTGGTTCTTGTGGGAGAACAACTCCATTTGGCTCACTAACTTCACACACCATCAGGCTTCCAAGCAACTCTCAAGGAAACTCAGTTTTCACACTCTATGCTTAGTGCCCTTTGAGTGCATTATCTAGGAATGAACCTGGTAGAGCATCCCACACAAACGAATGCTCCACATGCGGGTTTCACATGCCACCAACTCCACATTGACAGGCAACTTCAGCACCAGAACCATTTTCAGATAGCCCTCAATGCAAAGGCTCTAGACGCAAATATTGGTGTGAGAGCTAATTCAATCAAGGAAACACGGCATGTTGGTGAAGGGCATATTGAAGAAGGATCAGCCGAGTGGTTCTTGTGGGAGAACAACTCTATTTGCATCACTAACTTCACACACCATCAGGCTTCCAAGCAGCTCTCAAGGAAACTCAGTTTTCACACTCTATGCTTAGTGCCCTTTGAGTACCTAGGACTAAAATGAAGCTTGGTGAGCATCCCACACAAACGAATGCTCCACATGTGGGTTTCACATGCCACCAACTCCACATTCACAGGCAACTTCAGCGCCACAGCCGTTTTCAGATAGCCCTCAATGCAAAGGCTCTAGACGCAAATATTTGTGTGAGAGCTAATTCAATCAAGGAAACACTGCATGTTGGTGAAGGACATATTGAAGAAGGATCAGCCGAGTGGTTCTGGTGGGAGAACAACTCTATTTGGCTCACTAACTTGACACACCATCAGGCTTCCAAGCAGCTCTCAAGGAAACTCAGTTTTCACACTCTATGCTTAGTGCCCTTTGAGTGCATTATGTAGGAATGAACCTGGTAGAGCATCCCACACAAACGAATGCTCCACATGCGGGTTTCACATGCCACCAACTCCACATTCACAGGCAACTTCAGCGCCACAGCCGTTTTCAGATAGCCCTCAATGCAAAGGCTCTAGACGCAAATATTGGTGTGAGAGCTAATTCAATCAAGGAAACACTGCATGTTGGTGAAGGGCATATTGAAGAAGGATCAGCCGAGTGGTTCTTGTGGGAGAACAACTCCATTTGGCTCACTAACTTCACACACCATCAGGCTTCCAAGCAGCTCTCAAGGAAACTCAGTTTTCACACTCTATGCTTAGTGCCCTTTGAGTGCATTATCTAGGAATGAACCTGGTAAAGCATCCCACACAAACGAATGCTCCACATGCGGGTTTCACATGCCACCAACTCCACATTCACAGGCAACTTCAGCGCCACAGCCGTTTTCAGATAGCCCTCAATGCAAAGGCTCTAGACACAAATATTGGTGTGAGAGCTAATTCAATCAAGGAAACACTGCATGTTGGTGAAGGGCATATTGAAGAAGGATCAGCCGAGTGGTTCTTGTGGGAGAACAACTCCATTTGGCTCACTAACTTCACACACCATCAGGCTTCCAAGCAGCTCTCAAGGAAACTCAGTTTTCACACTCTATGCTTAGTGCCCTTTGAGTGCCTAGGACTGAAATGAAGCTTGGTGAGCATCCCACACAAACGAATGCTCCACATGCGGGTTTCACATGCCACCAAGTCCACATTCACAGGCAACTTCAGCGCCACAGCCGTTTTCAGATAGCCCTCAATGCAAAGGCTCTAGATGCAAATATTGGTGTGAGAGCTAATTCAATCAAGGAAACACTGCATGTTGGTGAAGGGCATATTGAAGAAGGATCAGCCGAGCGGTTCTTGTGGGAGAACAACTCCATTTGGCTCACTAACTTCACACACCATCAGGCTTCCAAGCAGCTCTCAAGGAAACTCAGTTTTCACACTCTATGCTTAGTGCCCTTTGAGTACCTAGGACTAAAATGAAGCTTGGTGAGCATCCCACACAAACGAATGCTCCACATGCGGGTTTCACATGCCACCAACTCCACATTCACAGGCAACTTCAGCGTCACAGCCGTTTTCAGATAGCCCTCAATGCAAAGGCTCTAGACACAAATATTGGTGTGAGAGCTAATTCAATCAAGGAAACACTGCATGTTGGTGAAGGGCATATTGAAGAAGGATCAGCCGAGTGGTTCTTGGGGGAGAACAACTCTATTTGCATCACTAACTTCACACACCATCAGGCTTCCAAGCAGCTCTCAAGGAAACTCAGTTTTCACACTCTATGCTTAGTGCCCTTTGAGTGCATTATCTAGGAATGAACCTGGTAGAGCATCCCACACAAACAAATGCTCCACATGCGGGTTTCACATGCCACCAACTCCACATTGACAGGCAACTTCAGCGCCACAGCCATTTTCAGATAGCCCTCAATGCAAAGGCTCTAGACGCAAATATTGGTGTGAGAGCTAATTCAATCAAGGAAACACTGCATGTTGGTGAAGGGCATATTGAAGAAGGATCAGCCGAGTGGTTCTTGTGGGAGAACAACTCCATTTGGCTCACTAACTTCACACACCATCAGGCTTCCAAGCAGCTCTCAAGGAAACTCAGTTTTCACACTCTATGCTTAGTGCCCTTTGAGTGCATTATCTAGGAATGAACCTGGTAGAGCATCCCACACAAACGAATGCTTCCACCTGCGGGTTTCACATGCCACCAACTCCACATTCACAGGCAACTTCAGCGCCACAGCCCTTTTCAGATAGCCCTCAATGCAAAGGCTCTAGACACAAATATTGGTGTGAGAGCTAATTCAATCAAGGAAACACTGCATGTTGGTGAAGGGCATATTGAAGAAGGATCAGCCGAGTGGTTCTTGTGGGAGAACAACTCCATTTGGCTCACTAACTTCACACACCATCAGGCTTCCAAGCAGCTCTCAAGGAAACTCAGTTTTCACACTCTATGCTTAGTGCCCTTTGAGTGCCTAGGACTGAAATGAAGCTTGGTGAGCATCGCACACAAACGAATGCTCCACATGCGGGTTTCACATGCCACCAAGTCCACATTCACAGGCAACTTCAGCGCCACAGCCGTTTTCAGATAGCCCTCAATGCAAAGGCTCTAGATGCAAATATTGGTGTGAGAGCTAATTCAATCAAGGAAACACTGCATGTTGGTGAAGGGCATATTGAAGAAGGATCAGCCGAGCGGTTCTTGTGGGAGAACAACTCCATTTGGCTCACTAACTTCACACACCATCAGGCTTCCAAGCAGCTCTCAAGGAAACTCAGTTTTCACACTCTATGCTTAGTGCCCTTTGAGTACCTAGGACTAAAATGAAGCTTGGTGAGCATCCCACACAAACGAATGCTCCACATGCGGGTTTCACATGCCACCAACTCCACATTCACAGGCAACTTCAGCGTCACAGCCGTTTTCAGATAGCCCTCAATGCAAAGGCTCTAGACACAAATATTGGTGTGAGAGCTAATTCAATCAAGGAAACACTGCATGTTGGTGAAGGGCATATTGAAGAAGGATCAGCCGAGTGGTTCTTGGGGGAGAACAACTCTATTTGCATCACTAACTTCACACACCATCAGGCTTCCAAGCAGCTCTCAAGGAAACTCAGTTTTCACACTCTATGCTTAGTGCCCTTTGAGTGCATTATCTAGGAATGAACCTGGTAGAGCATCCCACACAAACAAATGCTCCACATGCGGGTTTCACATGCCACCAACTCCACATTGACAGGCAACTTCAGCGCCACAGCCATTTTCAGATAGCCCTCAATGCAAAGGCTCTAGACGCAAATATTGGTGTGAGAGCTAATTCAATCAAGGAAACACTGCATGTTGGTGAAGGGCATATTGAAGAAGGATCAGCCGAGTGGTTCTTGTGGGAGAACAACTCCATTTGGCTCACTAACTTCACACACCATCAGGCTTCCAAGCAGCTCTCAAGGAAACTCAGTTTTCACACTCTATGCTTAGTGCCCTTTGAGTGCATTATCTAGGAATGAACCTGGTAGAGCATCCCACACAAACGGATGCTCCACATGCGGGTTTCACATGCCACCAACTCCACATTCACAGGCAACTTCAGCGCCACAGCCCTTTTCAGATAGCCCTCAATGCAAAGGCTCTAGACACAAATATTGGTGTGAGAGCTAATTCAATCAAGGAAACACTGCATGTTGGTGAAGGGCATATTGAAGAAGGATCAGCCGAGTGGTTCTTGTGGGAGAACAACTCCATTTGGCTCACTAACTTCACACACCATCAGGCTTCCAAGCAGCTCTCAAGGAAACTCAGTTTTCACACTCTATGCTTAGTGCCCTTTGAGTACCTAGGACTGAAATGAAGCTTGGTGAGCATCCCACACAAAAGAATGCTCCACATGCGGGTTTCACATGCCACCAACTCCACATTCACAGGCAACTTCAGCGCCACAGCCGTTTTCAGATAGCCCTCAATGCAAAGGCTCTAGACGCAAATATTGGTGTGAGAGCTAATTCAATCAAGGAAACACTGCATGTTGGTGAAGGGCATATTGAAGAAGGATCAGCCGAGTGGTTCTTGTGGGAGAACAACTCCATTTGGCTCACTAACTTCACACACCTTCAGGCTTCCAAGCAGCTCTCAAGGAAACTCAGTTTTCACACTCTATGCTTAGTGCCCTTTCACTGCATTATCTAGGAATGAACCTGGTAGAGCATCCCACACAAACAAATGCTCCACATGCGGGTTTCACATGCCACCAACTCCACATTGACAGGCAACTTCAGCACCAGAACCATTTTCAGATAGCCCTCAATGCAAAGGCTCTAGACGCAAATATTGGTGTGAGAGCTAATTCAATCAAGGAAACACTGCATGTTGGTGAAGGGCATATTGAAGAAGGATCAGCCGAGTGGTTCTTGTGGGAGAACAACTCCATTTGGCTCACTAACTTCACACACCATCAGGCTTCCAAGCAGCTCTCAAGGAAACTCAGTTTTCACACTCTATGCTTAGTGCCCTTTGAGTACCTAGGACTGAAATGAAGCTTGGTGAGCATCCCACACAAACGAATGCTCCACATGCGGGTTTCACATGCCACCAACTCGACATTCACAGGCAACTTCAGCGCCACAGCCGTTTTCAGATAGCCCTCAATGCAAAGGCTCTAGACGCAAATATTGGTGTGAGAGCTAATTCAATCAAGGAAACACTGCATGTTGGTGAAGGGCATATTGAAGAAGGATCAGCCGAGTGGTTCTTGTGGGAGAACAACTCCATTTGGCTCACTAACTTCACACACCATCAGGCTTCCAAGCAGCTCTCAAGGAAACTCAGTTTTCACACTCTATGCTTAGTGCCCTTTGAGTGCATTATGTAGGAATGAACCTGGTAGAGCATCCCACACAAACGAATGCTCCACATGCGGGTTTCACATGCCACCAACTCCACATTCACAGGCAACTTCAGCGCCACAGCCGTTTTCAGATAGCCCTCAATGCAAAGGCTCTAGACGCAAATATTGCTGTGAGAGCTAATTCAATCAAGGAAACACTGCATGTTGGTGAAGGGCATATTGAAGAAGGATCAGCCGAGTGGTTTTTGTGGGAGAACAACTCCATTTGGCTCACTAACTTCACACACCATCAGGCTTCCAAGCAGCTCTCAAGGAAACTCAGTTTTCACACTCTATGCTTAGTGCCCTTTGAGTACCTAGGACTGAAATGAAGCTTGGTGAGCATCCCACACAAACGAATGCTCCACATGCGGGTTTCACATGCCACCAACTCCACATTCACAGGCAACTTCAGCGTCACAGCCGTTTTCAGATAGCCCTCAATGCAAAGGCTCTAGACACAAATATTGGTGTGAGAGCTAATTCAATCAAGGAAACACTGCATGTTGGTGAAGGGCATATTGAAGAAGGATCAGCCGAGTGGTTCTTGGGGGAGAACAACTCTATTTGCATCACTAACTTCACACACCATCAGGCTTCCAAGCAGCTCTCAAGGAAACTCAGTTTTCACACTCTATGCTTAGTGCCCTTTGAGTGCATTATCTAGGAATGAACCTGGTAGAGCATCCCACACAAACGAATGCTCCACATGCGGGATTCACATGCCACCAACTCCACATTCACAGGCAACTTCAGCGCCACAGCCGTTTTCAGATAGCCCTCAATGCAAAGGCTCTAGTTGCAAATATTGGTGTGAGAGCTAATTCAATCAAGGAAACACTGCATGTTGGTGAAGGGCATATTGAAGAAGGATCAGCCGAGTGGTTCTTGTGGGAGAACAACTCCATTTGGCTCACTAACTTCACACACCATCAGGCTTCCAAACAGCTCTCAAGGAAACTCAGTTTTCACACTCTATGCTTAGTGCCCTTTGAGTGCATTATCTAGGAATGAACCTGGTAGAGCATCCCACACAAACGAATGCTCCACATGCGGGTTTCACATGCCACCAACTCCACATTCACAGGCAACTTCAGCGCCACAGCCGTTTTCAGATAGCCCTCAATGCAAAGGCTCTAGACGCAAATATTGGTGTGAGAGCTAATTCAATCAAGGAAACACTGCATGTTGGTGAAGGGCATATTGAAGAAGGATCAGCCGAGTGGTTCTTGTGGGAGAACAACTCCATTTGGCTCACTAACTTCACACACCATCAGGCTTCCAAGCAGCTCTCAAGGAAACTCAGTTTTCACACTCTATGCTTAGTGCCCTTTGAGTGCATTATCTAGGAATGAACCTGGTAGAGCATCCCACACAAACGAATGCTCCACATGCGGGTTTCACATGCCACCAACTCCACATTCACAGGCAACTTCAGCGCCACAGCCGTTTTCAGATAGCCCTCAATGCAAAGGCTCTAGACGCAAATATTGGTGTGAGAGCTAATTCAATCAAGGAAACACTGCATGTTGGTGAAGGACATATTGAAGAAGGATCAGCCGAGTGGTTCTTGTGGGAGAACAACTCCATTTGGCTCACTAACTTGACACACCATCAGGCTTCCAAGCAGCTCTCAAGGAAACTCAGTTTTCACACTCTACGCTTAGTGCCCTTTGAGTGCATTATGTAGGAATGAACCTGGTAGAGCATCCCACACAAATGAATGCTCCACATGCGGGTTTCACATGCCACCAACTCCACATTCACAGGCAACTTCAGCGCCACAGCCGTTTTCAGATAGCCCTCAATGCAAAGGCTCTAGACGCAAATATTGGTGTGAGAGCTAATTCAATCAAGGAAACACTGCATGTTGGTGAAGGGCATATTGAAGAAGGATCAGCCGAGTGGTTCTTGTAGGAGAACAACTCCATTTGGCTCACTAACTTCACACACCATCAGGCTTCCAAGCAGCTCTCAAGGAAACTCAGTTTTCACACTCTATGCTTAGTGCCCTTTGAGTACCTAGGACTGAAATGAAGCTTGGTGAGCATCCCACACAAACGAATGCTCCACATGCGGGTTTCACATGCCACCAACTCCACATTCACAGGCAACTTCAGCGCCACAGCCGTTTTCAGATAGCCCTCAATGCAAAGGCTCTAGACACAAATATTGGTGTGAGAGCTAATTCAATCAAGGAAACACTGCATGTTGGTGAAGGGCATATTGAAGAAGGATCAGCCGAGTGGTTCTTGTGGGAGAACAACTCCATTTGGCTCACTAACTTCACACACCATCAGCCTTCTAAGCAGCTCTCAAGGAAACTCAGTTTTCACACTCTATGCTTAGTGCCCTTTGAGTGCATTATCTAGGAATGAACCTGGTAGAGCATCCCACACAAACGAATGCTCCACATGCGGGTTTCACATGCCACCAACTCCACATTCACAGGCAACTTCAGCGCCACAGCCGTTTTCAGATAGCCCTCAATGCAAAGGCTCTAGATGCAAATATTGGTGTGAGAGCTAATTCAATCAAGGAAACACTGCATGTTGGTGAAGGGCATATTGAAGAAGGATCAGCCGAGCGGTTCTTGTGGGAGAACAACTCCATTTGGCTCACTAACTTCACACACCATCAGGCTTCCAAGCAGCTCTCAAGGAAACTCAGTTTTCACACTCTATGCTTAGTGCCCTTTGAGTACCTAGGACTAAAATGAAGCTTGGTGAGCATCCCACACAAACGAATGCTCCACATGCGGGTTTCACATGCCACCAACTCCACATTCACAGGCAACTTCAGCGTCACAGCCGTTTTCAGATAGCCCTCAATGCAAAGGCTCTAGACACAAATATTGGTGTGAGAGCAGATTCAATCAAGGAAACACTGCATGTTGGTGAAGGGCATATTGAAGAAGGATCAGCCGAGTGGTTCTTGGGGGAGAACAACTCTATTTGCATCACTAACTTCACACACCATCAGGCTTCCAAGCAGCTCTCAAGGAAACTCAGTTTTCACACTCTATGCTTAGTGCCCTTTGAGTGCATTATCTAGGAATGAACCTGGTAGAGCATCCCACACAAACGAATGCTCCACATGCGGGTTTCACATGCCACCAACTCCACATTGACAGGCAACTTCAGCGCCACAGCCATTTTCAGATAGCCCTCAATGCAAAGGCTCTAGACGCAAATATTGGTGTGAGAGCTAATTCAATCAAGGAAACACTGCATGTTGGTGAAGGGCATATTGAAGAAGGATCAGCCGAGTGGTTCTTGTGGGAGAACAACTCCATTTGGCTCACTAACTTCACACACCATCAGGCTTCCAAGCAGCTCTCAAGGAAACTCAGTTTTCACACTCTATGCTTAGTGCCCTTTGAGTGCATTATCTAGGAATGAACCTGGTAGAGCATCCCACACAAACGAATGCTCCACATGCGGGTTTCACATGCCACCAACTCCACATTCACAGGCAACTTCAGCGCCACAGCCCTTTTCAGATAGCCCTCAATGCAAAGGCTCTAGACACAAATATTGGTGTGAGAGCTAATTCAATCAAGGAAACACTGCATGTTGGTGAAGGGCATATTGAAGAAGGATCAGCCGAGTGGTTCTTGTGGGAGAACAACTCCATTTGGCTCACTAACTTCACACACCATCAGGCTTCCAAGCAGCTCTCAAGGAAACTCAGTTTTCACACTCTATGCTTAGTGCCCTTTGAGTACCTAGGACTGAAATGAAGCTTGGTGAGCATCCCACACAAAAGAATGCTCCACATGCGGGTTTCACATGCCACCAACTCCACATTCACAGGCAACTTCAGCGCCACAGCCGTTTTCAGATAGCCCTCAATGCAAAGGCTCTAGACGCAAATATTGGTGTGAGAGCTAATTCAATCAAGGAAACACTGCATGTTGGTGAAGGGCATATTGAAGAAGGATCAGCCGAGTGGTTCTTGTGGGAGAACAACTCCATTTGGCTCACTAACTTCACACACCATCAGGCTTCCAAGCAGCTCTCAAGGAAACTCAGTTTTCACACTCTATGCTTAGTGCCCTTTGAGTGCATTATCTAGGAATGAACCTGGTAGAGCATCCCACACAAACAAATGCTCCACATGCGGGTTTCACATGCCACCAACTCCACATTGACAGGCAACTTCAGCACCAGAACCATTTTCAGATAGCCCTCAATGCAAAGGCTCTAGACGCAAATATTGGTGTGAGAGCTAATTCAATCAAGGAAACACTGCATGTTGGTGAAGGGCATATTGAAGAAGGATCAGCCGAGTGGTTCTTGTGGGAGAACAACTCCATTTGGCTCACTAACTTCACACACCATCAGGCTTCCAAGCAGCTCTCAAGGAAACTCAGTTTTCACACTCTATGCTTAGTGCCCTTTGAGTACCTAGGACTGAAATGAAGCTTGGTGAGCATCCCACACAAACGAATGCTCCACATGCGGGTTTCACATGCCACCAACTCCACATTCACAGGCAACTTCAGCGCCACAGCCGTTTTCAGATAGCCCTCAATGCAAAGGCTCTAGACGCAAATATTGGTGTGAGAGCTAATTCAATCAAGGAAACACTGCATGTTGGTGAAGGGCATATTGAAGAAGGATCAGCCGAGTGGTTCTTGTGGGAGAACAACTCCATTTGGCTCACTAACTTCACACACCATCAGGCTTCCAAGCAGCTCTCAAGGAAACTCAGTTTTCACACTCTATGCTTAGTGCCCTTTGAGTGCATTATCTAGGAATGAACCTGGTAGAGCATCCCACACAAACGAATGCTCCACATGCGGGTTTCACATGCCACCAACTCCACATTCACAGGCAACTTCAGCGCCACAGCCGTTTTCAGATAGCCCTCAATGCAAAGGCTCTAGACGCAAATATTGGTGTGAGAGCTAATTCAATCAAGGAAACACTGCATGTTGGTGAAGGGCATATTGAAGAAGGATCAGCCGAGTGGTTTTTGTGGGAGAACAACTCCATTTGGCTCACTAACTTCACACACCATCAGGCTTCCAAGCAGCTCTCAAGGAAACTCAGTTTTCACACTCTATGCTTAGTGCCCTTTGAGTACCTAGGACTGAAATGAAGCTTGGTGAGCATCCCACACAAACGAATGCTCCACATGCGGGTTTCACATGCCACCAACTCCACATTCACAGGCAACTTCAGCGTCACAGCCGTTTTCAGATAGCCCTCAATGCAAAGGCTCTAGACACAAATATTGGTGTGAGAGCTAATTCAATCAAGGAAACACTGCATGTTGGTGAAGGGCATATTGAAGAAGGATCAGCCGAGTGGTTCTTGGGGGAGAACAACTCTATTTGCATCACTAACTTCACACACCATCAGGCTTCCAAGCAGCTCTCAAGGAAACTCAGTTTTCACACTCTATGCTTAGTGCCCTTTGAGTGCATTATCTAGGAATGAACCTGGTAGAGCATCCCACACAAACGAATGCTCCACATGCGGGTTTCACATGCCACCAACTCCACATTCACAGGCAACTTCAGCGCCACAGCCGTTTTCAGATAGCCCTCAATGCAAAGGCTCTAGACGCAAATATTGGTGTGAGAGCTAATTCAATCAAGGAAACACTGCATGTTGGTGAAGGGCATATTGAAGAAGGATCAGCCGAGTGGTTCTTGTGGGAGAACAACTCCATTTGGCTCACTAACTTCACACACCATCAGGCTTCCAAACAGCTCTCAAGGAAACTCAGTTTTCACACTCTATGCTTAGTGCCCTTTGAGTGCATTATCTAGGAATGAACCTGGTAGAGCATCCCACACAAACGAATGCTCCACATGCGGGTTTCACATGCCACCAACTCCACATTCACAGGCAACTTCAGCGCCACAGCCGTTTTCAGATAGCCCTCAATGCAAAGGCTCTAGACACAAATATTGGTGTGAGAGCTAATTCAATCAAGGAAACACTGCATGTTGGTGAAGGGCATATTGAAGAAGGATCAGCCGAGTGGTTCTTGTGGGAGAACAACTCCATTTGGCTCACTAACTTCACACACCATCAGGCTTCCAAGCAGCTCTCAAGGAAACTCAGTTTTCACACTCTATGCTTAGTGCCCTTTGAGTGCATTATCTAGGAATGAACCTGGTAGAGCATCCCACACAAACGAATGCTCCACATGCGGGTTTCACATGCCACCAACTCCACATTCACAGGCAACTTCAGCGCCACAGCCGTTTTCAGATAGCCCTCAATGCAAAGGCTCTAGACGCAAATATTGGTGTGAGAGCTAATTCAATCAAGGAAACACTGCATGTTGGTGAAGGACATATTGAAGAAGGATCAGCCGAGTGGTTCTTGTGGGAGAACAACTCCATTTGGCTCACTAACTTCACACACCATCAGGCTTCCAAGCAGCTCTCAAGGAAACTCAGTTTTCACACTCTATGCTTAGTGCCCTTTGAGTGCATTATGTAGGAATGAACCTGGTAGAGCATCCCACACAAATGAATGCTCCACATGCGGGTTTCACATGCCACCAACTCCACATTCACAGGCAACTTCAGCGCCACAGCCGTTTTCAGATAGCCCTCAATGCAAAGGCTCTAGACGCAAATATTGGTGTGAGAGCTAATTCAATCAAGGAAACACTGCATGTTGGTGAAGGGCATATTGAAGAAGGATCAGCCGAGTGGTTCTTGTAGGAGAACAACTCCATTTGGCTCACTAACTTCACACACCATCAGGCTTCCAAGCAGCTCTCAAGGAAACTCAGTTTTCACACTCTATGCTTAGTGCCCTTTGAGTACCTAGGACTGAAATGAAGCTTGGTGAGCATCCCACACAAACGAATGCTCCACATGCGGGTTTCACATGCCACTAACTCCACATTCACAGGCAACTTCAGCGCCACAGCCGTTTTCAGATAGCCCTCAATGCAAAGGCTCTAGACACAAATATTGGTGTGAGAGCTAATTCAATCAAGGAAACACTGCATGTTGGTGAAGGGCATATTGAAGAAGGATCAGCCGAGTGGTTCTTGTAGGAGAACAACTCCATTTGGCTCACTAACTTCACACACCATCAGGCTTCCAAGCAGCTCTCAAGGAAACTCAGTTTTCACACTCTATGCTTAGTGCCCTTTGAGTACCTAGGACTGAAATGAAGCTTGGTGAGCATCCCACACAAACGAATGCTCCACATGCGGGTTTCACATGCCACCAACTCCACATTCACAGGCAACTTCAGCGTCACAGCAGTTTTCAGATAGCCCTCAATGCAAAGGCTCTAGACGCAAATATTGGTGTGAGAGCTAATTCAATCAAGGAAACACTGCATGTCGGTGAAGGGCATATTGAAGAAGGATCAGCCGAGTGGTTCTTGTGGGAGAACAACTCCATTTGGCTCACTAACTTCACACACCATCAGCCTTCCAAGCAGCTCTCAAGGAAACTCAGTTTTCACACTCTATGCTTAGTGCCCTTTGAGTGCATTATCTAGGAATGAACCTGGTAGAGCATCCCACACAAACGAATGCTCCACATGCGGGTTTCACATGCCACCAACTCCACATTCTCCCGCAACTTCAGTGCCACAGCCCTTTTCAGATAGCCCTCAATGCAAAGGCTCTAGACGCAAATATTGGTGTGAGAGCTAATTCAATCAAGGAAACACTGCATGTTGGTGAAGGGCATATTGAAGAAGGATCAGCCGAGTGGTTCTTGTGGGAGAACAACTCCATTTGGCTCACTAACTTCACACACCATCAGGCTTCCAAGCAGCTCTCAAGGAAACTCAGTTTTCACACTCTATGCTTAGTGCCCTTTGAGTACCTAGGACTGAAATGAAGCTTGGTGAGCATCCCACACAAACGAATGCTCCACATGCGGGTTTCACATGCCACCAACTCCACATTCACAGGCAACTTCAGCGTCATAGCCGTTTTCAGATAGCCCTCAATGCAAAGGCTCTAGACACAAATATTGGTGTGAGAGCTAATTCAATCAAGGAAACACTGCATGTTGGTGAAGGGCATATTGAAGAAGGATCAGCCGAGTGGTTCTTGTGGGAGAACAACTCCATTTGGCTCACTAACTTCACACACCATCAGGCTTCCAAGCAGCTCTCAAGGAAACTCAGTTTTCACACTCTATGCTTAGTGCCCTTTGAGTGCATTATCTAGGAATGAACCTGGTAGAGCATCCCACACAAACGAATGCTCCACATGCGGGTTTCACATGCCACCAACTCCACATTCACAGGCAACTTCAGCGCCACAGCCGTTTTCAGATAGCCCTCAATGCAAAGGCTCTAGACGCAAATATTGGTGTGAGAGCTAATTCAATCAAGGAAACACTGCATGTTGGTGAAGGGCATATTGAAGAAGGATCAGCCGAGTGGTTCTTGTAGGAGAACAACTCCATTTGGCTCACTAACTTCACACACCATCAGGCTTCCAAGCAGCTCTCAAGGAAACTCAGTTTTCACACTCTATGCTTAGTGCCCTTTGAGTACCTAGGACTGAAATGAAGCTTGGTGAGCATCCCACACAAACGAATGCTCCACATGCGGGTTTCACATGCCACCAACTCCACATTCACAGGCAACTTCAGCGCCACAGCCGTTTTCAGATAGCCCTCAATGCAAAGGCTCTAGACACAAATATTGGTGTGAGAGCTAATTCAATCAAGGAAACACTGCATGTTGGTGAAGGGCATATTGAAGAAGGATCAGCCGAGTGGTTCTTGTAGGAGAACAACTCCATTTGGCTCACTAACTTCACACACCATCAGGCTTCCAAGCAGCTCTCAAGGAAACTCAGTTTTCACACTCTATGCTTAGTGCCCTTTGAGTACCTAGGACTGAAATGAAGCTTGGTGAGCATCCCACACAAACGAATGCTCCACATGCGGGTTTCACATGCCACCAACTCCACATTCACAGGCAACTTCAGCGTCACAGCAGTTTTCAGATAGCCCTCAATGCAAAGGCTCTAGACGCAAATATTGGTGTGAGAGCTAATTCAATCAAGGAAACACTGCATGTTGGTGAAGGGCATATTGAAGAAGGATCAGCCGAGTGGTTCTTGTGGGAGAACAACTCCATTTGGCTCACTAACTTGACACACCATCAGCCTTCCAAGCAGCTCTCAAGGAAACTCAGTTTTCACACTCTATGCTTAGTGCCCTTTGAGTGCATTATGTAGGAATGAACCTGGTAGAGCATCCCACACAAATGAATGCTCCACATGCGGGTTTCACATGCCACCAACTCCACATTCACAGGCAACTTCAGCGCCACAGCCGTTTTCAGATAGCCCTCAATGCAAAGGCTCTAGACGCAAATATTGGTGTGAGAGCTAATTCAATCAAGGAAACACTGCATGTTGGTGAAGGGCATATTGAAGAAGGATCAGCCGAGTGGTTCTTGTAGGAGAACAACTCCATTTGGCTCACTAACTTCACACACCATCAGGCTTCCAAGCAGCTCTCAAGGAAACTCAGTTTTCACACTCTATGCTTAGTGCCCTTTGAGTACCTAGGACTGAAATGAAGCTTGGTGAGCATCCCACACAAACGAATGCTCCACATGCGGGTTTCACATGCCACCAACTCCACATTCACAGGCAACTTCAGCGCCACAGCCGTTTTCAGATAGCCCTCAATGCAAAGGCTCTAGACACAAATATTGGTGTGAGAGCTAATTCAATCAAGGAAACACTGCATGTTGGTGAAGGGCATATTGAAGAAGGATCAGCCGAGTGGTTCTTGTAGGAGAACAACTCCATTTGGCTCACTAACTTCACACACCATCAGGCTTCCAAGCAGCTCTCAAGGAAACTCAGTTTTCACACTCTATGCTTAGTGCCCTTTGAGTACCTAGGACTGAAATGAAGCTTGGTGAGCATCCCACACAAACGAATGCTCCACATGCGGGTTTCACATGCCACCAACTCCACATTCACAGGCAACTTCAGCGTCACAGCAGTTTTCAGATAGCCCTCAATGCAAAGGCTCTAGACGCAAATATTGGTGTGAGAGCTAATTCAATCAAGGAAACACTGCATGTCGGTGAAGGGCATATTGAAGAAGGATCAGCCGAGTGGTTCTTGTGGGAGAACAACTCCATTTGGCTCACTAACTTCACACACCATCAGGCTTCCAAGCAGCTCTCAAGGAAACTCAGTTTTCACACTCTATGCTTAGTGCCGTTTGAGTGCATTATCTAGGAATGAACCTGGTAGAGCATCCCACACAAACGAATGCTCCACATGCGGGTTTCACATGCCACCAACTCCACATTCTCCCGCAACTTCAGTGCCACAGCCCTTTTCAGATAGCCCTCAATGCAAAGGCTCTAGACGCAAATATTGGTGTGAGAGCTAATTCAATCAAGGAAACACTGCATGTTGGTGAAGGGCATATTGAAGAAGGATCAGCCGAGTGGTTCTTGTGGGAGAACAACTCCATTTGGCTCACTAACTTCACACACCATCAGGCTTCCAAGCAGCTCTCAAGGAAACTCAGTTTTCACACTCTATGCTTAGTGCCCTTTGAGTACCTAGGACTGAAATGAAGCTTGGTGAGCATCCCACACAAACGAATGCTCCACATGCGGGTTTCACATGCCACCAACTCCACATTCACAGGCAACTTCAGCGTCATAGCCGTTTTCAGATAGCCCTCAATGCAAAGGCTCTAGACACAAATATTGGTGTGAGAGCTAATTCAATCAAGGAAACACTGCATGTTGGTGAAGGGCATATTGAAGAAGGATCAGCCGAGTGGTTCTTGTGGGAGAACAACTCCATTTGGCTCACTAACTTCACACACCATCAGGCTTCCAAGCAGCTCTCAAGGAAACTCAGTTTTCACACTCTATGCTTAGTGCCCTTTGAGTGCATTATCTAGGAATGAACCTGATAGAGCATCCCACACAAACGAATGCTCCACATGCGGGTTTCACATGCCACCAACTCCACATTCACAGGCCAACTTCAGCGCCAGGACCGTTTTCAGATAGCCCTCAATGCAAAGGCTCTAGACGCAAATATTGGTGTGAGAGCTAATTCAATCAAGGAAACACTGCATGTTGGTGAAGGGCATATTGAAGAAGGATCAGCCGAGTGGTTCTTGTAGGAGAACAACTCATTTGGCTCACTAACTTCACACACCATCAGGCTTCCAAGCAGCTCTCAAGGAAACTCAGTTTTCACACTCTATGCTTAGTGCCCTTTGAGTACCTAGGACTGAAATGAAGCTTGGTGAGCATCCCACACAAACGAATGCTCCACATGCGGGTTTCACATGCCACCAACTCCACATTCACAGGCAACTTCAGCGCCACAGCCGTTTTCAGATAGCCCTCAATGCAAAGGCTCTAGACACAAATATTGGGTGTGAGAGCTAATTCAATCAAGGAAACACTGCATGTTGGTGAAGGGCATATTGAAGAAGGATCAGCCGAGTGGTTCTTGTAGGAGAACAACTCCATTTGGCTCACTAACTTCACACACCATCAGGCTTCCAAGCAGCTCTCAAGGAAACTCAGTTTTCACACTCTATGCTTAGTGCCCTTTGAGTACCTAGGACTGAAATGAAGCTTGGTGAGCATCCACACAAACGAATGCTCCACATGCGGGTTTCACATGCCACCAACTCCACATTCACAGGCAACTTCAGCGTCATAGCCGTTTTCAGATAGCCCTCAATGCAAAGGCTCTAGACACAAATATTGGTGTGAGAGCTAATTCAATCAAGGAAACACTGCATGTTGGTGAAGGGCATATTGAAGAAGGATCAGCCGAGTGGTTCTTGTGGGAGAACAACTCCATTTGGCTCACTAACTTCACACACCATCAGGCTTCCAAGCAGCTCTCAAGGAAACTCAGTTTTCACACTCTATGCTTAGTGCCCTTTGAGTGCATTATCTAGGAATGAACCTGATAGAGCATCCCACACAAACGAATGCTCCACATGCGGGTTTCACATGCCACCAACTCCACATTCACAGGCAACTTCAGCGCCAGGACCGTTTTCAGATAGCCCTCAATGCAAAGGCTCTAGACGCAAATATTGGTGTGAGAGCTAATTCAATCAAGGAAACACTGCATGTTGGTGAAGGGCATATTGAAGAAGGATCAGCCGAGTGGTTCTTGTAGGAGAACAACTCCATTTGGCTCACTAACTTCACACACCATCAGGCTTCCAAGCAGCTCTCAAGGAAACTCAGTTTTCACACTCTATGCTTAGTGCCCTTTGAGTACCTAGGACTGAAATGAAGCTTGGTGAGCATCCCACACAAACGAATGCTCCACATGCGGGTTTCACATGCCACCAACTCCACATTCACAGGCAACTTCAGCGCCACAGCCGTTTTCAGATAGCCCTCAATGCAAAGGCTCTAGACACAAATATTGGTGTGAGAGCTAATTCAATCAAGGAAACACTGCATGTTGGTGAAGGGCATATTGAAGAAGGATCAGCCGAGTGGTTCTTGTAGGAGAACAACTCCATTTGGCTCACTAACTTCACACACCATCAGGCTTCCAAGCAGCTCTCAAGGAAACTCAGTTTTCACACTCTATGCTTAGTGCCCTTTGAGTACCTAGGACTGAAATGAAGCTTGGTGAGCATCCCACACAAACGAATGCTCCACATGCGGGTTTCACATGCCACCAACTCCACATTCACAGGCAACTTCAGCGTCACAGCAGTTTTCAGATAGCCCTCAATGCAAAGGCTCTAGACGCAAATATTGGTGTGAGAGCTAATTCAATCAAGGAAACACTGCATGTCGGTGAAGGGCATATTGAAGAAGGATCAGCCGAGTGGTTCTTGTGGGAGAACAACTCCATTTGACTCACTAACTTCACACACCATCAGCCTTCCAAGCAGCTCTCAAGGAAACTCAGTTTTCACACTCTATGCTTAGTGCCCTTTGAGTGCATTATGTAGGAATGAACCTGGTAGAGCATCCCACACAAATGAATGCTCCACATGCGGGTTTCACATGCCACCAACTCCACATTCACAGGCAACTTCAGCGCCACAGCCGTTTTCAGATAGCCCTCAATGCAAAGGCTCTAGACGCAAATATTGGTGTGAGAGCTAATTCAATCAAGGAAACACTGCATGTTGGTGAAGGGCATATTGAAGAAGGATCAGCCGAGTGGTTCTTGTAGGAGAACAACTCCATTTGGCTCACTAACTTCACACACCATCAGGCTTCCAAGCAGCTCTCAAGGAAACTCAGTTTTCACACTCTATGCTTAGTGCCCTTTGAGTACCTAGGACTGAAATGAAGCTTGGTGAGCATCCCACACAAACGAATGCTCCACATGCGGGTTTCACATGCCACCAACTCCACATTCACAGGCAACTTCAGCGCCACAGCCGTTTTCAGATAGCCCTCAATGCAAAGGCTCTAGACACAAATATTGGTGTGAGAGCTAATTCAATCAAGGAAACACTGCATGTTGGTGAAGGGCATATTGAAGAAGGATCAGCGAGTGGTTCTTGTAGGAGAACAACTCCATTTGGCTCACTAACTTCACACACCATCAGGCTTCCAAGCAGCTCTCAAGGAAACTCAGTTTTCACACTCTATGCTTAGTGCCCTTTGAGTACCTAGGACTGAAATGAAGCTTGGTGAGCATCCCACACAAACGAAATGCTCCACATGCGGGTTTCACATGCCACCAACTCCACATTCACAGGCAACTTCAGCGTCATAGCAGTTTTCAGATAGCCCTCAATGCAAAGGCTCTAGACGCAAATATTGGTGTGAGAGCTAATTCAATCAAGGAAACACTGCATGTCGGTGAAGGGCATATTGAAAAAGGATCAGCCGAGTGGTTCTTGTGGGAGAACAACTCCATTTGGCTCACTAACTTCACACACCATCAGGCTTCCAAGCAGCTCTCAAGGAAACTCAGTTTTCACACTCTATGCTTAGTGCCCTTTGAGTGCATTATCTAGGAATGAACCTGGTAGAGCATCCCACACAAACGAATGCTCCACATGCGGGTTTCACATGCCACCAACTCCACATTCACAGGCAACTTCAGCGCCACAACCATTTTCAGATAGCCCTCAATGCAAAGGCTCTAGACGCAAATATTGGTGTGAGAGCTAATTCAATCAAGGAAACACTGCATGTTGGTGAAGGGCATATTGAAGAAGGATCAGCCGAGTGGTTCTTGTGGGAGAACAACTCCATTTGGCTCACTAACTTCACACACCATCAGGCTTCCAAGCAGCTCTCAAGGAAACTCAGTTTTCACACTCTATGCTTAGTGCCCTTTGAGTGAATTATCTAGGAATGAACCTGGTAGAGCATCCCACACAAACGAATGCTCCACATGCGGGTTTCACATGCCACCAACTCCACATTGACAGGCAACTTCAGCGCCACAGCCGTTTTCAGATAGCCCTCAATGCAAAGGCTCTAGACACAAATATTTGTGTGAGAGCTAATTCAATCAAGGAAACACTGCATGTTGCTGAAGGGCATATTGAAGAAGGATCAGCCGAGTGGTTCTTGTGGGAGAACAACTCCATTTGGCTCACTAACTTCACACACCATCAGGCTTCCAAGCAGCTCTCAAGGGAAACTCAGTTTTCACACTCTATGCTTAGTGCCCTTTGAGTACCTAGGACTGAAATGAAGCTTGGTGAGCATCCCACACAAACGAATGCTCCAAATGCGGGTTTCACATGCCACCAACTCCACATTCACAGGCAACTTCAGCGTCACAGCCGTTTTCAGATAGCCCTCAATGCAAAGGCTCTAGACACAAATATTGGTGTGACAGCTAATTCAATCAAGGAAACACTGCATGTTGGTGAAGGGCATATTGAAGAAGGATCAGCCGAGTGGTTCTTGGGGGAGAACAACTCTATTTGCATCACTAACTTCACACACCATCAGGCTTCCAAGCAGCTCTCAAGGAAACTCAGTTTTCACACTCTATGCTTAGTGCCCTTTGAGTGCATTATCTAGGAATGAACCTGGTAGAGCATCCCACACAAACGAATGCTCCACATGCGGGTTTCACATGCCACCAACTCCACATTCACAGGCAACTTCAGCGCCACAGCCGTTTTCAGATAGCCCTCAATGCAAAGGCCTCTAGACGCAAATATTGGTGTGAGAGCTAATTCAATCAAGGAAACACTGCATGTTGGTGAAGGGCATATTGAAGAAGGATCAGCCGAGTGGTTCTTGTGGGAGAACAACTCCATTTGGCTCACTAACTTCACACACCATCAGGCTTCCAAGCAGCTCTCAAGGAACTCAGTTTTCACACTCTATGCTTAGTGCCCTTTGAGTACCTAGGACTGAAATGAAGCTTGGTGAGCATCCCACACAAACGAATGCTCCACATGCGGGTTTCACATGCCACCAACTCCACATTCACAGGCAACTTCAGCGTCACAGCCGTTTTCAGATAGCCCTCAATGCAAAGGCTCTAGACACAAATATTGGTGTGAGAGCTAATTCAATCAAGGAAACACTGCATGTTGGTGAAGGGCATATTGAAGAAGGATCAGCCGAGTGGTTCTTGTGGAGAGAACAACTCCATTTGGCTCACTAACTTCACACACCATCAGGCTTCCAAGCAGCTCTCAAGGAAACTCAGTTTTCACACTCTATGCTTAGTGCCCTTTGAGTGCATTATCTAGGAATGAACCTGGTAGAGCATCCCACACAAACGAATGCTCCACATGCGCGTTTAACATGCCACCAACTCCACATTCACAGGCAACTTCAGCGCCACAACCATTTTCAGATAGCCCTCAATGCAAAGGCTCTAGACGCAAATATTGGTGTGAGAGCTAATTCAATCAAGGAAACACTGCATGTTGGTGAAGGGCATATTGAAGAAGGATCAGCCGAGTGGTTCTTGTGGGAGAACAACTCCATTTGGCTCACTAACTTCACACACCATCAGGCTTCCAAGCAGCTCTCAAGGAAACTCAGTTTTCACACTCTATGCTTAGTGCCCTTTGAGTGCCTAGGACTGAAATGAAGCTTGGTGAGCATCCCACACAAACGAATGCTCCACATGCGGGTTTCACATGCCACCAACTCCACATTCTCACGCAACTTCAGCGCCACAGCCGTTTTCAGATAGCCCTCAATGCAAAGGCTCTAGATGCAAATATTGGTGTGAGAGCTAATTCAATCAAGGAAACACTGCATGTTGGTGAAGGGCATATTGAAGAAGGATCAGCCGAGTGGTTCTTGTGGGAGAACAACTCCATTTGGCTCACTAACTTCACACACCATCAGGCTTCCAAGCAGCTCTCAAGGAAACTCAGTTTTCACACTCTATGCTTAGTGCCCTTTGAGTGCATTATCTAGGAATGAACCTGGTAGAGCATCCCACACAAACGAATGCTCCACATGCGGGTTTCACATGCCACCAACTCCACATTCTCACGCAACTTCAGCGCCACAGCCGTTTTCAGATAGCCCTCAATGCAAAGGCTCTAGACGCAAATATTGGTGTGAGAGCTAATTCAATCAAGGAAACACTGCATGTTGGTGAAGGGCATATTGAAGAAGGATCAGCCGAGTGGTTCTTATGGGAGAACAACTCCATTTGGCTCACTAACTTCACACACCATCAGGCTTCCAAGCAGCTCTCAAGAAACTCAGTTTTCACACTTTATGCTTAGTGCCCTTTGAGTGCCTAGGACTGAAATGAAGCTTGGTGAGCATCCCACACAAACGAATGCTCCACATGCGGGTTTCACATGCCACCAACTCCACGTTCACAGGCAACTTCAGCGCCACAGCCATTTTCAGATAGCCCACAATGCAAAGGCTCTAGACGCAAATATTGGTGTGAGAGCTAATTCAATCAAGGAAACACTGCATGTTGGTGAAGGGCATATTGAGGAAGGATTAGCCGAGTGGTTCTTGTGGGAGAACAACTCCATTTGGCTCACTAACTTCACACACCATCAGGCTTCCAAGCAGCTCTCAAGGAAACTCAGTTTTCACACTCTATGCTTAGTGCCCTTTGAGTGCATTATCTAGGAATGAACCTGTAGAGCATCCCACACAAACGAATGCTCCACATGCGGGTTTCACATGCCACCAACTCACATTCACAGGAAACTTCAGCGCCACAGCCATTTTCTGATAGCCCTCAATGCAAAGGCTCTAGACACAATATTGGCGTGAGAGCTAATTCAATCAAGGAAACACTGCATGTTGATGAAGCGCATTTTGAAGAAGGATCAGCCAAGTGGTTCTTGTGGGAGAACAACTCCATTTGGCTCACTAACTTCACACACCATCAGGCTTCCAAGCAGCTCTCAAGGAAACTCAGTTTTCACACTTTATGCTTAGTGCCCTTGAGTTCCTATGACTAAAATGAAGCTGGTAGAGCATCCCACACAAACGAATGCTCCACATGCGGTTTTCACATGCCACCAACTCCACATTCACAGGCAACTTCAGCGCCACAGCCCTTTTCAGATAGCCCTCAATGCAAAGGCTCTAGAAACAAATATTGGTGTGAGAGCTAATTCAATGAAGGAAACACTGCATGTTGGTGAAGGGCATATTGAAGAAGGATCAGGCGAGTGGTTCTTGTGGGAGAACAACTCCATTTTTCTCACTAACTTCACACACCATCAGGCTTCCAAGCAGCTCTCAAGGAAACTCAGTTTTCACACTCTATGCTTAGTGCCCTTTGAGTGCATTATCTAGGAATGAACCTGGTAGAGCATCCCACACAAACGAATGCTCCACATGCGGGTTTCACATGCCACCAACTCCACATTCACAGGCAACTTCAGCGTCACAGCCGTTTTCAGATAGCCCTCAATGCAAAGGCTCTAGACGCAAATATTGGTGTGAGAGCTAATTCAATCAAGGAAACACTGCATGTTGGTGAAGGGCATATTGAAGAAGGATCAGCCGAGTGGTTCTTGTGGGAGAACAACTCCATTTGGCTCACTAACTTCACACACCATCAGGCTTCCAAGCAGCTCTCAAGGAAACTCAGTTTTCACACTCTATGCTTAGTGCCCTTTGAGTACCTAGGACTGAAATGAAGCTTGGTGAGCATCCCACACAAACGAATGCTCCACATGCGGGTTTCACATGCCACCAACTCCACATTCACAGGCAACTTCAGCGCCACAGCCATTTTCAGATAGCCCTCAATGCAAAGGCTCTAGACGCAAATATTGGCGTGAGAGCTAATTCAATCAAGGAAACACTGCATGTTGGTGAAGGGCATTTTGAAGAAGGATCAGCCGAGTGGTTCTTGTGGGAGAACAACTCCATTTGGCTCACTAACTTCACTCACCATCAGGCTTCCAAGCAGCTCTCAAGGAAACTCAGTTATCACACTCTATGCTTAGTGAGCTTTGAGTGCATTATCTAGGAATGAACCTGGTAGAGCATCCCACACAAACGAATGCTCCACATGCGGGTTTCACATGCCACCAACTCCACATTCACAGGCAACTTCAGAGCCACAGCCGTTTTCAGATAGCCCTCAATGCAAAGGCTCTAGACGCAAATATTGGTGTGAGAGCTAATTCAATCAAGGAAACACTGCATGTTGGTGAAGGGCATATTGAAGAAGGATCAGCCGAGTGGTTCTTGTGGGAGAACAACTCCATTTGGCTCACTAACTTCACACACCATCAGGCTTCCAAGCAGCTCTCAAGGAAACTCAGTTTTCACACTCTATGCTTAGTGCCCTTTGAGTACCTAGGACTGAAATGAAGCTTGGTGAGCATCCCACACAAACGAATGCTCCACATGCGGGTTTCACATGCCACCAACTCCACATTCACAGGCAACTTCAGCGCCACAGCCATTTCAGATAGCCCTCAATGCAAAGGCTCTAGACGCAAATATTGGTGTGAAAGCTAATTCAATCAAGGAAACACTGCATGTTGGTGAAGGGCATATTGAAGAAGGATCAGCCGAGTGGTTTCTTGTGGGAGAACAACTCCATTTGGCTCACTAACTTCACACACCATCAGGCTTCCAAGCAGCTCTCAAGGAAACTCAGTTTTCACACTTTATGCTTAGTGCCCTTGAGTTCCTATGTCTAAAATGAAGCTGGTAGAGCATCCCACACAAACGAATGCTCCACATGCGGGTTTCACATGCCACCAACTCCACATTCACAGGCAACTTCAGCGCCACAGCCGTTTTCAGATAGCCCTCAATGCAAAGGCTCTAGACACAAATATTGGTGTGAGAGCTAATTCAATCAAGGAAACACTGCATGTTGGTGAAGGGCATATTGAAGAAGGATCAGCCGAGTGGTTCTTGTGGGAGAACAACTCCATTTGGCTCACTAACTTCACACACCATCAGGCTTCAAGCAGCTCTCAAGGAAACTCAGTTTCACACTCTATGCTTAGTGCCCTTTGAGTGCATTATCTAGGAATGAACCTGGTAGAGCATCCCACACAAACGAATGCTCCACATGCGGGTTTTCACATGCCACCAACTCCACATTCACAGGCAACTTCAGCGTCACAGCCGTTTTCAGATAGCCCTCAATGCAAAGGCTCTAGACGCAAATATTGGTGTGAGAGCTAATTCAATCAAGGAAACACTGCATGTTGGTGAAGGGCATATTGAAGAAGGATCAGCCGAGTGGTTCTTGTGGGAGAACAACTCCATTTGGCTCACTAACTTCACACACCATCAGGCTTCCAAGCAGCTCTCAAGGAAACTCAGTTTTCACACTCTATGCTTAGTGCCCTTTGAGTACCTAGGACTGAAATGAAGCTTGGTGAGCATCCCACACAAACGAATGCTCCACATGCGGGTTTCACATGCCACCAACTCCACATTCACAGGCAACTTCAGCGCCACAGCCATCTTCAGATAGCCCTCAATGCAAAGGCTCTAGACACAAATATTGGCGTGAGAGCTAATTCAATCAAGGAAACACTGCATGTTGGTGAAGGGCATTTTGAAGAAGGATCAGCCGAGTGGTTCTTGTGGGAGAACAACTCCATTTGGCTCACTAACTGCACTCACCATCAGGCTTCCAAGCAGCTCTCAAGGAAACTCAGTTATCACACTCTATGCTTAGTGAGCTTTGAGTGCATTATCTAGGAATGAACCTGGTAGAGCATCCCACACAAACGAATGCTCCACATGCGGGTTTCACATGCCACCAACTCCACATTCACAGGCAACTTCAGAGCCACAGCCGTTTTCAGATAGCCCTCAATGCAAAGGCTCTAGACGCAAATATTGGTGTTGAGAGCTAATTCAATCAAGGAAACACTGCATGTTGGTGAAGGGCATATTGAAGAAGGATCAGCCGAGTGGTTCTTGTGGGAGAACAACTCCATTTGGCTCACTAACTTCACACACCATCAGGCTTCCAAGCAGCTCTCAAGGAAACTCAGTTTTCACACTCTATGCTTAGTGCCCTTTGAGTACCTAGGACTGAAATGAAGCTTGGTGAGCATCCCACACAAACGAATGCTCCACATGCGGGTTTCACATGCCACCAACTCCACATTCACAGGCAACTTCAGCGCCACAGCCATTTTCAGATAGCCCTCAATGCAAAGGCTCTAGACGCAAATATTGGTGTGAAAGCTAATTCAATCAAGGAAACACTGCATGTTGGTGAAGGGCATATTGAAGAAGGATCAGCCGAGTGGTTCTTGTGGGAGAACAACTCCATTTGGCTCACTAACTTCACACACCATCAGGCTTCCAAGCAGCTCTCAAGGAAACTCAGTTTTCACACTTTATGCTTAGTGCCCTTGAGTTCCTATGACTAAAATGAAGCTGGTAGAGCATCCCACACAAACGAATGCTCCACATGCGGGTTTCACATGCCACCAACTCCACATTCACAGGCAACTTCAGCGCCACAGCCGTTTTCAGATAGCCCTCAATGCAAAGGCTCTAGACACAAATATTGGTGTGAGAGCTAATTCAATCAAGGAAACACTGCATGTTGGTGAAGGGCATATTGAAGAAGGATCAGCCGAGTGGTTCTTGTGGGAGAACAACTCCATTTGGCTCACTAACTTCACACACCATCAGGCTTCCAAGCAGCTCTCAAGGAAACTCAGTTTTCACACTCTATGCTTAGTGCCCTTTGAGTGCCTAGGACTGAAATGAAGCTTGGTGAGCATCCCACACAAACGAATGCTCCACATGCGGGTTTCACATGCCACCAACTCCACATTCACAGGCAACTTCAGCGCCACAGCCGTTTTCAGATAGCCCTCAATGCAAAGGCTCTAGATGCAAATATTGGTGTGAGAGCTAATTCAATCAAGGAAACACTGCATGTTGGTGAAGGGCATATTGAAGAAGGATCAGCCGAGTGGTTCTTGTGGGAGAACAACTCCATTTGGCTCACTAACTTCACACACCATCAGGCTTCCAAGCAGCTCTCAAGGAAACTCAGTTTTCACACTCTATGCTAGAGCCCTTTGAGTGCATTATCTAGGAAGGAACCTGGTAGAGCATCCCACACAAACGAATGCTCCACCTGCGGGTTTCACATGCCACCAACTCCACATTCACAGGCAACTTCAGCACCAGAACCATTTTCAGATAGCCCTCAATGCAAAGGCTCTAGACGCAAATATTGGTGTGAGAGCTAATTCAATCAAGGAAACACTGCATGTTGGTGAAGGGCATATTGAAGAAGGATCAGCCGAGTGGTTCTTGT
>NW_026697665.1:0-90202 GCF_030435755.1 Ochotona princeps
GATGGTGTGTGACGTTAGTGAGCCAAATGTAGTTGTTCTCCCACAAGAACCACTCAGCGGATCCTTCTTCAATATGCCCTTCACCAACATGCAGTGTTTCCTTGATTGAATTAGCTCTCACACCAATATTTGCGTCTAGAGCCTTTGCATTGAGGGCAATCTGAAAACGGCTGTGGCGCTGAAGTTGCCTGTGAATGTGGAGTTGGTGGCATGTGAAACCCGCATGTGGAGCATTCGTTTGTGTGGGATGCTGACCAAACATCATTTCAGTCCTAGGCACTCAAAGGGCACTAAGCATAGAGTGTGAAAACTGAGTTTCCTTGAGAGCTGCCTGGAAGCCTGATGGTGTGAAGTTAGTGAGCCAAATGGAGTTGTTCTCCCACAAGAACCACTCGGCTGATCCTTCTTCAATATGCCCTTCACCAACATGCAGTGTTTCCTTGATTGAATTAGCTCTCACACCAATATTTGCGTCTAGAGCCTTTGCATTGAGGGCTATCTGAAAACGGCTGTGGCGCTGAAGTTGCCTGTGAATGTGGAGTTGGTGGCATGTGAAACCCGCATGTGGAGCATTCGTTTGTGTGGGATGCTCTACCAGGTTCATTTCAGTCGTAGCCAAAGAAAGGGCACTAAGCATAGAGTGTGAAAACTGAGTTTCCTTGAGAGCTGCTTGGAAGCCTGATGGTGTGTGAAGTTAGTGAGCCAAATGGAGTTGTTCTCCCACAAGAACCACTCGGCTGATCCTTCTTCAATATGCCCTTCACCAACATGCAGTGTTTCCTTGATTGAATTAGCTCTCACACCAATATTTGCGTCTAGAGCCTTTGCATTGAGGGCTATCTGAAAACGGCTGTGGCGCTGAAGTTGCCTGTGAATGTGGAGTTGGTGGCATGTGAAACCCGCATGTGGAGCATTCGTTTGTGTGGGATGCTCTACCAGGTTCATTTCATTCGTAGCCAAAGAAAGGGCACTAAGCATAGAGTGTGAAAACTGAGTTTCCTTGAGAGCTGCTTGGAAGCCTGATGGTGTGTGAAGTTAGTGAGCCAAATGGAGTTGTTCTCCCACAAGAACCACTCGTCTGATCCTTCTTCAAAATGCCCTTCACCAACATGCAGTGTTTCCTTGATTGAATTAGCTCTCACACCAATATTTGCGTCTAGAGCCTTTGCATTGAGGGCTATCTGAAAACGGCTGTGGCGCTGAAGTTGCCTGTGAATGTGGAGTTGGTGGCATGTGAAACCCGCATGTGGAGCATTCGTTTCTGTGGGATGCTCTACCAGGTTCATTTCAGTCGTAGCCAAAGAAAGGGCACTAAGCATAGAGTGTGAAAACTGAGTTTCCTTGAGAGCTGCTTGGAAGCCTGATGGTGTGTGAAGTTAGTGAGCCAAATGGAGTTGTTCTCCCACAAGAACCACTCAGCTGATCCTTCTTCAATATGCCCTTCACCAACATGCAATGTTTCCTTGATTGAATTAGCTCTCACACCAATATTTGCGTCTAGAGCCTTTGCATTGAGGGCTATCTGAAAACGGCTGTGGCGCTGAAGTTGCCTGTGAATGTGGAGTTGGTGGCATGTGAAACCCGCATGTGGAGCATTCGTTTGTGTGGGATGCTCTACCAGGTTCATTCCTAGATAATGCACTCAAAGGGCACTAAGCATAGAGTGTGAAAACTGAGTTTCCTTGAGAGCTGCTTGGAAGGCTGATGGTGTGTGACGTTAGTGAGCCAAATGGAGTTGTTCTCCCACAAGAACCACTCGGCTGATCCTTCTTCAATATGCCCTTCACCAACATGCAGTGTTTCCTTGATTGAATTAGCTCTCACACCAATATTTGCGTCTAGAGCCTTTGCATTGAGGGCAATCTGAAAACGGCTGTGGCGCTGAAGTTGCCTGTGAATGTGGAGTTGGTGGCATGTGAAACCCGCATGTGGAGCATTCGTTTGTGTGGGATGCTCTACCAGGTTCATTTCATTCGTAGCCAAAGAAAGGGCACTAAGCATAGAGTGTGAAAACTGAGTTTCCTTGAGAGCTGCTTGGAAGCCTGATGGTGTGTGAAGTTAGTGAGCCAAATGGAGTTGTTCTCCCACAAGAACCACTCGGCTGATCCTTCTTCAATATGCCCTTCACCAACATGCAGTGTTTCCTTGATTGAATTAGCTCTCACACCAATATTTGCGTCTAGAGCCTTTGCATTGAGGGCTATCTGAAAACGGCTGTGGCGCTGAAGTTGCCTGTGAATGTGGAGTTGGTGGCATGTGAAACCCGCATGTGGAGCATTCGTTTGTGTGGGATGCACTCCAAGTTCATTTCAGTCCTAGGCACTCAAACGGCACTAAGCATAGAGTGTGAAAACTGAGTTTCCTTGAGAGCTGCTTGGAAGCCTGATGGTGTGTGAAGTTAGTGAGCCAAATGGAGTTGTTCTCCCCAAGAACCACTCGTCTGATCCTTCTTCAATATGCCCTTCACCAACATGCAGTGTTTTCTTGATTGAATTAGCTCTCACACCAATATTTGCGTCTAGAGCCTTTGCATTGAGGGCTATCTGAAAACGGCTGTGGCGCCTAAGTTGCCTGTGAATGTGGAGTTGGTGGCATGTGAAACCCGCATGTGGAGCATTCGTTTGTGTGGGATGCTCTACCAGGTTCATTCCTAGATAATGCACTCAAAGGGCACTAAGCATAGAGTGTGAAAACTGAGTTTCCTTGAGAGCTGCTTGGAAGGCTGATGGTGTGTGACGTTAGTGAGCCAAATGGAGTTGTTCTCCCACAAGAACCACTCGGCTGATCCTTCTTCAATATGCCCTTCACCAACATGCAGTGTTTCCTTGATTGAATTAGCTCTCACACCAATATTTGCGTCTAGAGCCTTTGCATTGAGGGCAATCTGAAAACGGCTGTGGCGCTGAAGTTGCCTGTGAATGTGGAGTTGGTGGCATGTGAAACCCGCATGTGGAGCATTCGTTTGTGTGGGATGCTCTACCAGGTTCATTTCATTCGTAGCCAAAGAAAGGGCACTAAGCATAGAGTGTGAAAACTGAGTTTCCTTGAGAGCTGCTTGGAAGCCTGATGGTGTGTGAAGTTAGTGAGCCAAATGGAGTTGTTCTCCCACAAGAACCACTCGGCTGATCCTTCTTCAATATGCCCTTCACCAACATGCAGTGTTTCCTTGATTGAATTAGCTCTCACACCAATATTTGCGTCTAGAGCCTTTGCATTGAGGGCTATCTGAAAACGGCTGTGGCGCTGAAGTTGCCTGTGAATGTGGAGTTGGTGGCATGTGAAACCCGCATGTGGAGCATTCGTTTGTGTGGGATGCACTCCAAGTTCATTTCAGTCCTAGGCACTCAAACGGCACTAAGCATAGAGTGTGAAAACTGAGTTTCCTTGAGAGCTGCTTGGAAGCCTGATGGTGTGTGAAGTTAGTGAGCCAAATGGAGTTGTTCTCCCCAAGAACCACTCGTCTGATCCTTCTTCAATATGCCCTTCACCAACATGCAGTGTTTTCTTGATTGAATTAGCTCTCACACCAATATTTGCGTCTAGAGCCTTTGCATTGAGGGCTATCTGAAAACGGCTGTGGCGCCTAAGTTGCCTGTGAATGTGGAGTTGGTGGCATGTGAAACCCGCATGTGGAGCATTCGTTTGTGTGGGATGCTCTACCAGGTTCATTTCAGTCGTAGCCAAAGAAAGGGCACTAAGCATAGAGTGTGAAAACTGAGTTTCCTTGAGAGCTGCCTGGAAGCCTGATGGTGTGAAGTTAGTGAGCCAAATGGAGTTGTTCTCCCACAAGAACCACTCGGCTGATCCTTCTTCAATATGCCCTTCACCAACATGCAGTGTTTCCTTGATTGAATTAGCTCTCACACCAATATTTGCGTCTAGAGCCTTTGCATTGAGGGCTATCTGAAAACGGCTGTGGCGCTGAAGTTGCCTGTGAATGTGGAGTTGGTGGCATGTGAAACCCGCATGTGGAGCATTCGTTTGTGTGGGATGCTCTACCAGGTTCATTTCATTCGTAGCCAAAGAAAGGGCACTAAGCATAGAGTGTGAAAACTGAGTTTCCTTGAGAGCTGCTTGGAAGCCTGATGGTGTGTGAAGTTAGTGAGCCAAATGGAGTTGTTCTCCCACAAGAACCACTTGGCTGATACTTCTTCAATATGCCCTTCACCAACATGCAGTGTTTCCTTGATTGAATTAGCTCTCACACCAATATTTGAGTCTAGAGCCTTTGCATTGAGGGCTATCTGAAAACAGCTGTGGCGCTGAAGTTGCCTGTGAATGTGGAGTTGGTGGCATGTGAAACCCGCATGTGGAGCATTCGTTTGTGTGGGATGCTGACCAAGCTTCATTTCAGTCCTAGGCACTCAAAGGGCACTAAGCATAGAGTGTGAAAACTGAGTTTCCTTGAGAGCTGCTTGGAAGCCTGATGGTGTGTGAAGTTAGTGAGCCAAATGGAGTTGTTCTCCCACAAGAACCACTCGGCTGATTCTTCTTCAATATGCCCTTCACCAACATGCAGTGTTTCCTTGATTGAATTAGCTCTCACACCAATATTTGCGTCTAGAGCCTTTGCTTTGAGGGCTATCTGAAAACGGCTGTGGCGCTGAAGTTGCCTGTGAATGTGGAGTTGGTGGCATGTGAAACCCGCATGTGGAGCATTCGTTTCTGTGGGATGCTCTACCAGGTTCATTTCAGTCGTAGCCAAAGAAAGGGCACTAAGCATACAGTGTGAAAACTGAGTTTCCTTGAGAGCTGCTTGGAAGCCTGATGGTGTGTGAAGTTAGTGAGCCAAATGGAGTTGTTCTCCCACAAGAACCACTCAGCTGATCCTTCTTCAATATGCCCTTCACCAACATGCAATGTTTCCTTGATTGAATTAGCTCTCACACCAATATTTGCGTCTAGAGCCTTTGCATTGAGGGCTATCTGAAAACGGCTGTGGCGCTGAAGTTGCCTGTGAATGTGGAGTTGGTGGCATGTGAAACCCGCATGTGGAGCATTCGTTTGTGTGGGATGCTCTACCAGGTTCATTCCTAGATAATGCACTCAAAGGGCACTAAGCATAGAGTGTGAAAACTGAGTTTCCTTGAGAGCTGCTTGGAAGCCTGATGGTGTGTGACGTTAGTGAGCCAAATGGAGTTGTTCTCCCACAAGAACCACTCGGCTGATCCTTCTTCAATATGCCCTTCACCAACATGCAGTGTTTCCTTGATTGAATTAGCTCTCACACCAATATTTGCGTCTAGAGCCTTTGCATTGAGGGCAATCTGAAAACGGCTGTGGCGCTGAAGTTGCCTGTGAATGTGGAGTTGGTGGCATGTGAAACCCGCATGTGGAGCATTCGTTTGTGTGAGATGCTGACCAAACTTCATTTCAGTCCTAGGCACTCAAAGGGCACTAAGCATAGAGTGTGAAAACTGAGTTTCCTTGAGAGCTGCTTGGAAGCCTGATGGTGTGTGAAGTTAGTGAGCCAAATGGAGTTGTTCTCCCACAAGAACCACTCGGCTGATCCTTCTTCAATATGCCCTTCACCAACATGCCCTGTTTCCTTGATTGAATTAGCTCTCACACCAATATTTGCGTCTAGAGCCTTTGCATTGAAGGCTATCTGAAAACGGCTGTGGCGCTGAAGTTGCCTGTGAATGTGGAGTTGGTGGCATGTGAAACCCGCATGTGGAGCATTCGTTTGTGTGGGATGCTCTACCAGGTTCATTTCATTCGTAGCCAAAGAAAGGGCACTAAGCATAGAGTGTGAAAACTGAGTTTCCTTGAGAGCTGCTTGGAAGCCTGATGGTGTGTGAAGTTAGTGAGCCAAATGGAGTTGTTCTCCCACAAGAACCACTCGGCTGATCCTTCTTCAATATGCCCTTCACCAACATGCAGTGTTTCCTTGATTGAATTAGCTCTCACACCAATATTTGCGTCTAGAGCCTTTGCATTGAGGGCTATCTGAAAACGGCTGTGGCGCTGAAGTTGCCTGTGAATGTGGAGTTGGTGGCATGTGAAACCCGCATGTGGAGCATTCGTTTGTGTGGGATGCTCTACCAGGTTCATTTCATTCGTAGCCAAAGAAAGGGCACTAAGCATAGAGTGTGAAAACTGAGTTTCCTTGAGAGCTGCTTGGAAGCCTGATGGTGTGTGAAGTTAGTGAGCCAAATGGAGTTGTTCTCCCACAAGAACCACTCGGCTGATCCTTCTTCAATATGCCCTTCACCAACATGCAGTGTTTCCTTGATTGAATTAGCTCTCACACCAATATTTGCGTCTAGAGCCTTTGCATTGAGGGCTATCTGAAAACGGCTGTGGCGCTGAAGTTGCCTGTGAATGTGGAGTTGGTGGCATGTGAAACCCGCATGTGGAGCATTCGTTTGTGTGGGATGCTCTAACAGGTTCATTTCATTCGTAGCCAAAGAAAGGGCACTAAGCATAGAGTGTGAAAACTGAGTTTCCTTGAGAGCTGCTTGGAAGCCTGATGGTGTGTGAAGTTAGTGAGCCAAATGGAGTTGTTCTCCCACAAGAACCACTTGGCTGATACTTCTTCAATATGCCCTTCACCAACATGCAGTGTTTCCTTGATTGAATTAGCTCTCACACCAATATTTGAGTCTAGAGCCTTTGCATTGAGGGCTATCTGAAAACGGCTGTGGCGCTGAAGTTGCCTGTGAATGTGGAGTTGGTGGCATGTGAAACCCGCATGTGGAGCATTCGTTTGTGTGGGATGCTGACCAAGCTTCATTTCAGTCCTAGGCACACAAAGGGCACTAAGCATAGAGTGTGAAAACTGAGTTTCCTTGAGAGCTGCTTGGAAGCCTGATGGTGTGTGAAGTTAGTGAGCCAAATGGAGTTGTTCTCCCACAAGAACCACTCGGCTGATTCTTCTTCAATATGCCCTTCACCAACATGCAGTGTTTCCTTGATTGAATTAGCTCTCACACCAATATTTGCGTCTAGAGCCTTTGCATTGAGGGCTATCTGAAAACGGCTGTGGCGCTGAAGTTGCCTGTGAATGTGGAGTTGGTGGCATGTGAAACCCGCATGTGGAGCATTCGTTTGTGTGGGATGCTCTACCAGGTTCATTCCTAGATAATGCACTCAAAGGGCACTAAGCATAGAGTGTGAAAACTGAGTTTCCTTGAGAGCTGCTTGGAAGCCTGATGGTGTGTGAAGTTAGTGAGCCAAATGGAGTTGTTCTCCCACAAGAACCACTCGGCTGATCCTTCTTCAATATGCCCTTCACCAACATGCAGTGTTTCCTTGATTGAATTAGCTCTCACACCAATATTTGCGTCTAGAGCCTTTGCATTGAGGGCTATCTGAAAACGGCTGTGGCGCTGAAGTTGCCTGAGAATGTGGAGTTGGTGGCATGTGAAACCCGCATGTGGAGCATTCGTTTGTGTGGGATGCTCTACCAGGTTCATTTCAGTCCTAGCCATACAAAAGGCACTAAGCATAGAGTGTGAAAACTGAGTTTCCTTGAGAGCTGCTTGGAAGCCTGATGGTGTGTGAAGTTAGTGAGCCAAATGGAGTTGTTCTCCCACAAGAACCACTCGGCTGATCCTTCTTCAATATGCCCTTCACCAACATGCAGTGTTTCCTTGATTGAATTAGCTCTCACACCAATATTTGCGTCTAGAGCCTTTGCATTGAGGGCTATCTGAAAACGGCTGTGGCGCTGAAGTTGCCTGTGAATGTGGAGTTGGTGGCATGTGAAACCCGCATGTGGAGCATTCGTTTATGTGGGATGCTCTCCAAGCTTCATTTCAGTCCTAGGCACTCAAAGGGCACTAAGCATAGAGTGTGAAAACTGAGTTTCCTTGAGAGCTGCTTGGAAGCCTGATGGTGTGTGACGTTAGTGAGCCAAATGGAGTTGTTCTCCCACAAGAACCACTCGGCTGATCCTTCTTCAATATGCCCTTCACCAACATGCAGTGTTTCCTTGATTGAATTAGCTCTCACACCAATATTTGCGTCTAGAGCCTTTGCATTGAGGGCTATCTGAAAACGGCTGTGGCGCTGAAGTTGCCTGTGAATGTGGAGTTGGTGGCATGTGAAACCCGCATGTGGGGCATTCGTTTGTGTGGGATGCTGACCAAACTTCATTTCAGTCCTAGGCACTGAAAGGGCACTAAGCATAGAGTGTGAAAACTGAGTTTCCTTGAGAGCTGCTTGGAAGCCTGATGGTGTGTGAAGTTAGTGAGCCAAACGGAGTTGTTCTCCCACAAGAACCACTCGGCTGATCCTTCTTCAATATGCCCTTCACCAACATGCAGTGTTTCCTTGATTGAATTAGCTCTCACACCAATATTTGCGTCTAGAGCCTTTGCATTGAGGGCTATCTGAAAACGGCTGTGGCGCTGAAGTTGCCTGTGAATGTGGAGTTGGTGGCATGTGAAACCCGCATGTGGAGCATTCGTTTGTGTGGGATGCTGACCAAACTTCATTTCAGTCCTAGGCACTCAAAGGGCACTAAGCATAGAGTGTGAAAACTGAGTTTCCTTGAGAGCTGCCTGGAAGCCTGATGGTGTGTGAAGTTAGTGAGCCAAATGGAGTTGTTCTCCCACAAGAACCACTCTGCTGATCCTTCTTCAATATGCCCTTCACCAACATGCAGTGTTTCCTTGATTGAATTAGCTCTCACACCAATATTTGCGTCTAGAGCCTTTGCATTGAGGGCTATCTGAAAACAGCTGTGGCGCTGAAGTTGCCTGTAAATGTGGAGTTGGTGGCATGTGAAACCCGCATGTGGAGCATTCGTTTGTGTGGGATGCTCTACCAGGTTCATTTCAGTCGTAGCCAAAGAAAGGGCACTAAGCATAGAGTGTGAAAACTGAGTTTCCTTGAGAGCTGCTTGGAAGCCTGATGGTGTGTGAAGTTAGTGAGCCAAATGGAGTTGTTCTCCCACAAGAACCACTCGGCTGATCCTTCTTCAATATGCCCTTCACCAACATGCAGTGTTTCCTTGATTGAATTAGCTCTCACACCAATATTTGCGTCTAGAGCCTTTGCATTGAGGGCTATCTGAAAACGGCTGTGGCGCTGAAGTTGCCTGTGAATGTGGAGTTGGTGGCATGTGAAACCCACATGTGGAGCATTCGTTTGTGTGGGATGCTCTACCAGATTCATTCCTAGATAATGCACTCAAAGGGCACTAAGCATAGAATGTGAAAACTGAGTTTCCTTGAGAGCTGCTTGGAAGCCTGATGGTGTGTGACGTTAGTGAGCCAAATGGAGTTGTTCTCCCACAAGAACCACTCGGCTGATCCTTCTTCAATATGCCCTTCACCAACATGCAGTGTTTCCTTGATTGAATTAGCTCTCACACCAATATTTGCGTCTAGAGCCTTTGCATTGAGGGCTATCTGAAAACGGCTGTGGCGCTGAAGTTGCCTGTGAATGTGGAGTTGGTGGCATGTGAAACCCGCATGTGGGGCATTCGTTTGTGTGGGATGCTGACCAAACTTCATTTCAGTCCTAGGCACTCAAACGGCACTAAGCATAGAGTGTGAAAACTGAGTTTCCTTGAGAGCTGCTTGGAAGCCTGATGGTGTGTGAAGTTAGTGAGCCAAACGGAGTTGTTCTCCCACAAGAACCACTCGGCTGATCCTTCTTCAATATGCCCTTCACCAACATGCAGTGTTTCCTTGATTGAATTAGCTCTCACACCAATATTTGCGTCTAGAGCCTTTGCATTGAGGGCTATCTGAAAACGGCTGTGGCGCTGAAGTTGCCTGTGAATGTGGAGTTGGTGGCATGTGAAACCCGCATGTGGAGCATTCGTTTGTGTGGGATGCTCTACCAGGTTCATTTCAGTCGTAGCCAAAGAAAGGGCACTAAGCATAGAGTGTGAAAACTGAGTTTCCTTGAGAGCTGCTTGGAAGCCTGATGGTGTGTGAAGTTAGTGAGCCAAATGGAGTTGTTCTCCCACAAGAACCACTCGTCTGATCCTTCTTCAATATGCCCTTCACCAACATGCAGTGTTTCCTTGATTGAATTAGCTCTCACACCAATATTTGCGTCTAGAGCCTTTGCATTGAGGGCTATCTGAAAACGGCTGTGGCGCTGAAGTTGCCTGTGAATGTGGAGTTGGTGGCATGTGAAACCCGCATGTGGAGCATTCGTTTGTGTGGGATGCTCTACCAGGTTCATTTCTTTTTTTTTTTTTCTCTTTCATTTTTTATTATTATTTTTAATTCATTAATTACATTGTATTATGTAACACAGTTTCATAGGTACTTGAATTCTCCCCACCCCTCCCCAAACCCTCCCACCATGGTGGATTCCTCCACCTTGTTGCATAACCACAGTTCAAGTTCGGTTGAGATTCCCCCATTGCAAGCATATACCAAATAGAGAGTCCATCATCTTATTGTCTAATCAAGTTCAACGGCTTCGTAGCCAAAGAAAGGGCACTAAGCATAGAGTGTAAAAACTGAGTTTCCTTGAGAGCTACTTGGAAGCCTGATGGTGTGTGAAGTTGGTGAGCCAAATGGAGTTGTTCTCCCACAAGAACCACTCGGCTGATCCTTCTTCAATATGCCCTTCACCAACATGCAGTGTTTCCTTGATTGAATTAGCTCTCACACCAATATTTGCGTCTAGAGCCTTTGCATTGAAGGCTATCTGAAAACGGCTGTGGCGCTGAAGTTGCCTGTGAATGTGGAGTTGGTGGCATGTGAAACCCGCATGTGGAGCATTCGTTTGTGTGGGATGCTCTACCAGGTTCATTTCAGTCGTAGCCAAAGAAAGGGCACTAAGCATAGAGTGTGAAAACTGAGTTTCCTTGAGAGCTGCTTGGAAGCCTGATGGTGTGTGAAGTTAGTGAGCCAAATGGAGTTGTTCTCCCACAAGAACCACTCAGCTGATCCTTCTTCAATATGCCCTTCACCAACATGCAATGTTTCCTTGATTGATTTAGCTCTCACACCAATATTTGCGTCTAGAGCCTTTGCATTGAGGGCTATCTGAAAACGGCTGTGGCGCTGAAGTTGCCTGTGAATGTGGAGTTGGTGGCATGTGAAACCCGCATGTGGAGCATTCGTTTGTGTGGGATGCTCTACCAGGTTCATTCCTAGATAATGCATTCAAAGGGCACTAAGCATAGAGTGTGAAAACTGAGTTTCCTTGAGAGCTGCTTGGAAGCCTGATGGTGTGTGACGTTAGTGAGCCAAATGGAGTTGTTCTCCCACAAGAACCACTCGGCTGATCCTTCTTCAATATGCCCTTCACCAACATGCAGTGTTTCCTTGATTGAATTAGCTCTCACACCAATATTTGCGTCTAGAGCCTTTGCATTGAGGGCTATCTGAAAACGGCTGTGGCGCTGAAGTTGCCTGTGAATGTGGAGTTGGTGGCATGTGAAACCCGCATGTGGAGCATTCGTTTGTGTGGGATGCTGACCAAACTTCATTTCAGTCCTAGGCACTCAAACGGCACTAAGCATAGAGTGTGAAAACTGAGTTTCCTTGAGAGCTGCTTGGAAGCCTGATGGTGTGTGAAGTTAGTGAGCCAAATGGAGTTGTTCTCCCCAAGAACCACTCGGCTGATCCTTCTTCAATATGCCCTTCACCAACATGCAGTGTTTTCTTGATTGAATTAGCTCTCACACCAATATTTGCGTCTAGAGCCTTTGCATTGAGGGCTATCTGAAAACGGCTGTGGCGCTGAAGTTGCCTGTGAATGTGGAGTTGGTGGCATGTGAAACCCGCATGTGGAGCATTCGTTTGTGTGGGATGCTCTACCAGGTTCATTTCAGTCGTAGCCAAAGAAAGGGCACTAAGCATAGAGTGTGAAAACTGAGATTCCTTGAGAGCTGCTTGGAAGCCTGATGGTGTGTGAAGTTAGTGAGCCAAATGGAGTTGTTCTCCCACAAGAACCACTCGTCTGATCCTTCTTCAATATGCCCTTCACCAACATGCAGTGTTTCCTTGATTGAATTAGCTCTCACACCAATATTTGCGTCTAGAGCCTTTGCATTGAGGGCTATCTGAAAACGGCTGTGGCGCTGAAGTTGCCTGTGAATGTGGAGTTGGTGGCATGTGAAACCCGCATGTGGAGCATTCGTTTGTGTGGGATGCTCTACCAGGTTCATTTCAGTCCTAGCAATACAAAGGGCACTAAGCATAGAGTGTGAAAACTGAGTTTCCTTGAGAGCTGCTTGGAAGCCTGATGGTGTGTGAAGTTAGTGAGCCAAATGGAGTTGTTCTCCCACAAGAACCACTCGGCTGATCCTTCTTCAATATGCCCTTCACCAACATGCAGTGTTTCCTTGATTGAATTAGCTCTCACACCAATATTTGCGTCTAGAGCCTTTGCATTGAGGGCTATCTGAAAACGGCTGTGGCGCTGAAGTTGCCTGTGAATGTGGAGTTGGTGGCATGTGAAACCCGCATGTGGAGCATTCGTTTGTGTGGGATGCTCTACCAGGTTCATTTCTTTTTTTTTTTTTTCTTTCATTTTTTATTATTATTTTTAATTCATTAATTACATTGTATTATGTAACACAGTTTCATAGGTACTTGAATTCTCCCCACCCCTCCCCAAACCCTCCCACCATGGTGGATTCCTCCACCTTGTTGCATAACCACAGTTCAAGTTCGGTTGAGATTCCCCCATTGCAAGCATATACCAAATATAGAGTCCATCATCTTATTGTCTAATCAAGTTCAACGGCTTCGTAGCCAAAGAAAGGGCACTAAGCATAGAGTGTGAAAACTGAGTTTCCTTGAGAGCTGCTTGGAAGCCTGATGGTGTGTGAAGTTAGTGAGCCAAATGGAGTTGTTCTCCCACAAGAACCACTTGGCTGATACTTCTTCAATATGCCCTTCACCAACATGCAGTGTTTCCTTGATTGAATTAGCTCTCACACCAATATTTGCGTCTAGAGCCTTTGCATTGAGGGCTATCTGAAAACGGCTGTGGCGCTGAAGTTGCCTGTGAATGTGGAGTTGGTGGCATGTGAAACCCGCATGTGGAGCATTCGTTTGTGTGGGATGCTCTACCAGGTTCATTTCAGTCGTAGCCAAAGAAAGGGCACTAAGCATAGAGTGTGAAAACTGAGTTTCCTTGAGAGCTGCTTGGAAGCCTGATGGTGTGTGAAGTTAGTGAGCCAAATGGAGTTGTTCTCCCACAAGAACCACTCGGCTGATCCTTCTTCAATATGCCCTTCACCAACATGCAGTATTTCCTTGATTGAATTAGCTCTCACACCAATATTTGCGTCTAGAGCCTTTGCATTGAGGGCTATCTGAAAACAGCTGTGGCGCTGAAGTTGCCTGTGAATGTGGAGTTGGTGGCATGTGAAACCCGCATGTGGAGCATTCGTTTGTGTGGGATGCTGACCAAGCTTCATTTCAATCCTAGGCACACAAAGGGCACTAAGCATAGAGTGTGAAAACTGAGTTTCCTTGAGAGCTGCTTGGAAGCCTGATGGTGTGTGAAGTTAGTGAGCCAAATGGAGTTGTTCTCCCACAAGAACCACTCGGCTGATTCTTCTTCAATATGCCCTTCACCAACATGCAGTGTTTCCTTGATTGAATTAGCTCTCACACCAATATTTGCGTCTAGAGCCTTTGCATTGAGGGCTATCTGAAAACAGCTCTGGCGCTGAAGTTGCCTGTGAATGTGGAGTTGGTGGCATGTGAAACCCGCATATGGAGCATTCGTTTGTGTGGGATGCTGACCAAGCTTAATTTCAGTCCTAGGCACACAAAGGGCACTAAGCATAGAGTGTGAAAACTGAGTTTCCTTGAGAGCTGCTTGGAAGCCTGATGGTGTGTGAAGTTAGTGAGCCAAATGGAGTTGTTCTCCCACAAGAACCACTCGGCTGATTCTTCTTCAATATGCCCTTCACCAACATGCAGTGTTTCCTTGATTGAACTAGCTCTCACACCAATATTTGCGTCTAGAGCCTTTGCATTGAGGGCTATCTGAAAACGGCTGTGGCGCTGAAGTTGGCTGTGAATGTGGAGTTGGTGGCATGTGAAACCCGCATGTGGAGCATTCGTTTGTGTGGGATGCTCTACCAGGTTCATTCCTAGATAATGCACTCAAAGGGCACTAAGCATAGAGTGTGAAAACTGAGTTTCCTTGAGAGCTGCTTGGAAGCCTGATGGTGTGTGAAGTTAGTGAGCCAAATGGAGTTGTTCTCCCACAAGAACCACTCGGCTGATCCTTCTTCAATATGCCCTTCACCAACATGCAGTGTTTCCTTGATTGAATTAGCTCTCACACCAATATTTGCGTCTAGAGCCTTTGCATTGAGGGCTATCTGAAAACGGCTGTGGCGCTGAAGTTGGCTGTGAATGTGGAGTTGGTGGCATGTGAAACCCGCATGTGGAGCATTCGTTTGTGTGGGATGCTGACCAAACTTCATTTCAGTCCTAGGCACTGAAAGGGCACTAAGCATAGAGTGTGAAAACTGAGTTTCCTTGAGAGCTGCTTGGAAGCCTGATGGTGTGTGAAGTTAGTGAGCCAAATGGAGTTGTTCTCCCCAAGAACCACTCGGCTGATCCTTCTTCAATATGCCCTTCACCAACATGCAGTGTTTTCTTGATTGAATTAGCTCTCACACCAATATTTGCGTCTAGAGCCTTTGCATTGAGGGCTATCTGAAAACGGCTGTGGCGCTGAAGTTGCCTGTGAATGTGGAGTTGGTGGCATGTGAAACCCGCATGTGGAGCATTCGTTTGTGTGGGATGCTCTACCAGGTTCATTTCAGTCGTAGCCAAAGAAAGGGCACTAAGCATAAAGTGTGAAAACTGAGATTCCTTGAGAGCTGCTTGGAAGCCTGATGGTGTGTGAAGTTAGTGAGCCAAATGGAGTTGTTCTCCCACAAGAACCACTCGTCTGATCCTTCTTCAATATGCCCTTCACCAACATGCAGTGTTTCCTTGATTGAATTAGCTCTCACACCAATATTTGCGTCTAGAGCCTTTGCATTGAGGGCTATCTGAAAACGGCTGTGGCGCTGAAGTTGCCTGTGAATGTGGAGTTGGTGGCATGTGAAACCCGCATGTGGAGCATTCGTTTGTGTGGGATGCTCTACCAGGTTCATTTCAGTCCTAGCAATACAAAGGGCACTAAGCATAGAGTGTGAAAACTGAGTTTCCTTGAGAGCTGCTTGGAAGCCTGATGGTGTGTGAAGTTAGTGAGCCAAATGGAGTTGTTCTCCCACAAGAACCACTCGGCTGATCCTTCTTCAATATGCCCTTCACCAACATGCAGTGTTTCCTTGATTGAATTAGCTCTCACACCAATATTTGCGTCTAGAGCCTTTGCATTGAGGGCTATCTGAAAACGGCTGTGGCGCTGAAGTTGCCTGTGAATGTGGAGTTGGTGGCATGTGAAACCCGCATGTGGAGCATTCGTTTGTGTGGGATGCTCTACCAGGTTCATTTCTTTTTTTTTTTTTCTTTCATTTTTTATTATTATTTTTAATTCATTAATTACATTGTATTATGTAACACAGTTTCATAGGTACTTGAATTCTCCCCACCCCTCCCCAAACCCTCCCACCATGGTGGATTCCTCCACCTTGTTGCATAACCACAGTTCAAGTTCGGTTGAGATTCCCCCATTGCAAGCATATACCAAATATAGAGTCCATCATCTTATTGTCTAATCAAGTTCAACGGCTTCGTAGCCAAAGAAAGGGCACTAAGCATAGAGTGTGAAAACTGAGTTTCCTTGAGAGCTGCTTGGAAGCCTGATGGTGTGTGAAGTTAGTGAGCCAAATGGAGTTGTTCTCCCACAAGAACCACTTGGCTGATACTTCTTCAATATGCCCTTCACCAACATGCAGTGTTTCCTTGATTGAATTAGCTCTCACACCAATATTTGCGTCTAGAGCCTTTGCATTGAGGGCTATCTGAAAACGGCTGTGGCGCTGAAGTTGCCTGTGAATGTGGAGTTGGTGGCATGTGAAACCCGCATGTGGAGCATTCGTTTGTGTGGGATGCTCTACCAGGTTCATTTCAGTCGTAGCCAAAGAAAGGGCACTAAGCATAGAGTGTGAAAACTGAGTTTCCTTGAGAGCTGCTTGGAAGCCTGATGGTGTGTGAAGTTAGTGAGCCAAATGGAGTTGTTCTCCCACAAGAACCACTCGGCTGATCCTTCTTCAATATGCCCTTCACCAACATGCAGTGTTTCCTTGATTGAATTAGCTCTCACACCAATATTTGCGTCTAGAGCCTTTGCATTGAGGGCTATCTGAAAACAGCTGTGGCGCTGAAGTTGCCTGTGAATGTGGAGTTGGTGGCATGTGAAACCCGCATGTGGAGCATTCGTTTGTTTGGGATGCTGACCAAGCTTCATTTCAATCCTAGGCACACAAAGGGCACTAAGCATAGAGTGTGAAAACTGAGTTTCCTTGAGAGCTGCTTGGAAGCCTGATGGTGTGTGAAGTTAGTGAGCCAAATGGAGTTGTTCTCCCACAAGAACCACTCGGCTGATTCTTCTTCAATATGCCCTTCACCAACATGCAGTGTTTCCTTGATTGAATTAGCTCTCACACCAATATTTGCGTCTAGAGCCTTTGCATTGAGGGCTATCTGAAAACAGCTCTGGCGCTGAAGTTGCCTGTGAATGTGGAGTTGGTGGCATGTGAAACCCGCATATGGAGCATTCGTTTGTGTGGGATGCTGACCAAGCTTAATTTCAGTCCTAGGCACACAAAGGGCACTAAGCATAGAGTGTGAAAACTGAGTTTCCTTGAGAGCTGCTTGGAAGCCTGATGGTGTGTGAAGTTAGTGAGCCAAATGGAGTTGTTCTCCCACAAGAACCACTCGGCTGATTCTTCTTCAATATGCCCTTCACCAACATGCAGTGTTTCCTTGATTGAACTAGCTCTCACACCAATATTTGCGTCTAGAGCCTTTGCATTGAGGGCTATCTGAAAACGGCTGTGGCGCTGAAGTTGGCTGTGAATGTGGAGTTGGTGGCATGTGAAACCCGCATGTGGAGCATTCGTTTGTGTGGGATGCTCTACCAGGTTCATTCCTAGATAATGCACTCAAAGGGCACTAAGCATAGAGTGTGAAAACTGAGTTTCCTTGAGAGCTGCTTGGAAGCCTGATGGTGTGTGACGTTAGTGAGCCAAATGGAGTTGTTCTCCCACAAGAACCACTCGGCTGATCCTTCTTCAATATGCCCTTCACCAACATGCAGTGTTTCCTTGATTGAATTAGCTCTCACACCAATATTTGCGTCTAGAGCCTTTGCATTGAGGGCTATCTGAAAACGGCTGTGGCGCTGAAGTTGCCTGTGAATGTGGAGTTGGTGGCATGTGAAACCCGCATGTGGAGCATTCGTTTGTGTGGGATGCTGACCAAACTTCATTTCAGTCCTAGGCACTGAAAGGGCACTAAGCATAGAGTGTGAAAACTGAGTTTCCTTGAGAGCTGCTTGGAAGCCTGATGGTGTGTGAAGTTAGTGAGCCAAATGGAGTTGTTCTCCCACAAGAACCACTCGGCTGATTCTTCTTCAATATGCCCTTCACCAACATGCAGTGTTTCCTTGATTGAACTAGCTCTCACACCAATATTTGCGTCTAGAGCCTTTGCATTGAGGGCTATCTGAAAACGGCTGTGGCGCTGAAGTTGCCTGTGAATGTGGAGTTGGTGGCATGTGAAACCCGCATGTGGAGCATTCGTTTGTGTGGGATGCTCTACCAGGTTCATTCCTAGATAATGCACTCAAAGGGCACTAAGCATAGAGTGTGAAAACTGAGTTTCCTTGAGAGCTGCTTGGAAGCCTGATGGTGTGTGACGTTAGTGAGCCAAATGGAGTTGTTCTCCCACAAGGACCACTCGGCTGATCCTTCTTCAATATGCCCTTCACCAACATGCAGTGTTTCCTTGATTGAATTAGCTCTCACACCAATATTTGCGTCTAGAGCCTTTGCATTGAGGGCTATCTGAAAACAGCTGTGGCGCTGAAGTTGCCTGTGAATGTGGAGTTGGTGGCATGTGAAACCCGCATGTGGAGCATTCGTTTGTGTGGGATGCTGACCAAGCTTCATTTCAGTCCTAGGCACACAAAGGGCACTAAGCATAGAGTGTGAAAACTGAGTTTCCTTGAGAGCTGCTTGGAAGCCTGATGGTGTGTGAAGTTAGTGAGCCAAATGGAGTTGTTCTCCCACAAGAACCACTCTGCTGATCCTTCTTCAATATGCCCTTCACCAACATGCAGTGTTTCCTTGATTGAATTAGCTCTCACACCAATATTTGCGTCTAGAGCCTTTGCATTGAGGGCTATCTGAAAACGGCTGTGGCGCTGAAGTTGCCTGTGAATGTGGAGTTGGTGGCATGTGAAACCCGCATGTGGAGCATTCGTTTGTGTGGGATGCTCTACCAGGTTCATTTCAGTCGTAGCCAAAGAAAGGGCACTAAGCATAGAGTGTGAAAACTGAGTTTCCTTGAGAGCTGCTTGGAAGCCTGATGGTGTGAAGTTAGTGAGCCAAATGGAGTTATTCTCCCACAAGAACCACTCGGCTGATCCTTCTTCAATATGCCCTTCACCAACATGCAGTGTTTCCTTGATTGAATTAGCTCTCACACCAATATTTGCGTCTAGAGCCTTTGCATTGAGGGCTATCTGAAAACGGCTGTGGCGCTGAAGTTGCCTGTGAATGTGGAGTTGGTGGCATGTGAAACCCGCATGTGGAGCATTCGTTTGTGTGGGATGCTCTACCAGGTTCATTTCATTCGTAGCCAAAGAAAGGGCACTAAGCATAGAGTGTGAAAACTGAGTTTCCTTGAGAGCTGCTTGGAAGCCTGATGGTGTGTGAAGTTAGTGAGCCAAATGGAGTTGTTCTCCCACAAGAACCACTCGGCTGATCCTTCTTCAATATGCCCTTCACCAACATGCAGTGTTTCCTTGATTGAATTAGCTCTCACACCAATATTTGCGTCTAGAGCCTTTGCATTGAGGGATATCTGAAAACGGCTGTGGCGCTGAAGTTGCCTGTGAATGTGGAGTTGGTGGCATGTGAAACCCGCATGTGGAGCATTCGTTTGTGTGTAATGCTCTACCAGGTTCATTTCATTCGTAGCCAAAGAAAGGGCACTAAGCATAGAGTGTGAAAACTGAGTTTCCTTGAGAGCTGCTTGGAAGCCTGATGGTGTGTGAAGTTAGTGAGCCAAATGGAGTTGTTCTCCCACAAGAACCACTCGGCTGATCCTTCTTCAATATGCCCTTCACCAACATGCAGTGTTTCCTTGATTGAATTAGCTCTCACACCAATATTTGCGTCTAGAGCCTTTGCATTGAGGGCTATCTGAAAACGGCTGTGGCGCTGAAGTTGCCTGTGAATGTGGAGTTGGTGGCATGTGAAACCCGCATGTGGAGCATTCGTTTGTGTGGGATGCTCTACCAGGTTCATTTCATTCGTAGCCAAAGAAAGGGCACTAAGCATAGAGTGTGAAAACTGAGTTTCCTTGAGAGCTGCTTGGAAGCCTGATGGTGTGTGAAGTTAGTGAGCCAAATGGAGTTGTTCTCCCACAAGAACCACTCGGCTGATCCTTCTTCAATATGCCCTTCACCAACATGCAGTGTTTCCTTGATTGAATTAGCTCTCACACCAATATTTGCGTCTAGAGCCTTTGCATTGAGGGCTATCTGAAAACGGCTGTGGCGCTGAAGTTGTCTGTGAATGTGGAGTTGGTGGCATGTGAAACCCGCATGTGGAGCATTCGTTTGTGTGGGATGCTCTACCAGGTTCATTCCTAGATAATGCACTCAGAGGGCACTAAACATAGAGTGTGAAAACTGAGTTTCCTTGAGAGCTGCTTGGAAGCCTGATGGTGTGTGAAGTTAGTGAGCCAAATGGAGTTGTTCTCCCACAAGGACCACTCGGCTGATCCTTCTTCAATATGCCCTTCACCAACATGCAGTGTTTCCTTGATTGAATTAGCTCTCACACCAATATTTGCGTCTAGAGCCTTTGCATTGAGGGCTATCTGAAAACGGCTGTGGCGCTGAAGTTGCCTGTGAATGTGGAGTTGGTGGCATGTGAAACCCGCATGTGGAGCATTCGTTTATGTGGGATGCTCTACCAGGTTCATTTCATTCGTAGCCAAAGAAAGGGCACTAAGCATAGAGTGTGAAAACTGAGTTTCCTTGAGAGCTGCTTGGAAGTCTGATGGTGTGTGAAGTTAGTGAGCCAAATGGAGTTGTTCTCCCACAAGAACCACTCGGCTGATCCTTCTTCAATATGCCCTTCACCAACATGCAGTGTTTCCTTGATTGAATTAGCTCTCACACCAATATTTGCGTCTAGAGCCTTTGCATTGAGGGCTATCTGAAAACGGCTGTGGCGCTGAAGTTGCCTGTGAATGTGGAGTTGGTGGCATGTGAAACCCGCATGTGGAGCATTCGTTTGTGTGGGATGCTCTACCAGGTTCATTCCTAGATACTGCACTCAGTGTGCACTAAGCATAGAGTGTGAAAACTGAGTTTCCTTGAGAGCTGCTTGGAAGCCTAATGGTGTGTGAAGTTAGTGAGCCAAATGGAGTTGTTCTCCCACAAGAACCACTCGGCTGACCCTTCTTCAATATGCCCTTCACCAACATGCAGTGTTTCCTTGATTGAATTAGCTTTCACACCAATATTTGCGTCTAGAGCCTTTGCATTGAGGGCTATCTGAAAACGGCTGTGGCGCTGAAGTTGCCTGTGAATGTGGAGTTGGTGGCATGTGAAACCCGCATGTGGAGCATTCGTTTGTGTGGGATGCTGACCAAGCTTCATTTCAGTCCTAGGCACACAAAGTGCACTAAGCATAGAGTGTGAAAACTGAGTTTCCTTGAGAGCTGCTTGGAAGCCTGATGGTGTGTGAAGTTAGTGAGCCAAATGGAGTTGTTCTCCCACAAGATCCACTCGGCTGATCCTTCTTCAATATGTCCTTCACCAACATGCAGCGTTTTCTTGATTGAATTGGCTCTCACACCAATATTTGCATCTAGAGCCTTTGCATTGAAGGCTATCTGAAAACGGCTGTGGCGCTGAAATTGCCTGTGATGTGGAGTTGGTGGCATGTGAAACCCGCATGTGGAGCATTCGTTTGTGTGGAATGCTCTACCAGGTTCATTCCTAGATAATGCACTCAATGGCACTAAGCATAGAGTGTGAAAACTGAGTTTTCTTGAGAGCTGCTTGGAAGCCTGATGGTGTGTGAAGTTAGTGAGCCAAAGAACCCTTTGGAGGCCTGATGGTGTGGACTTTAGTGAGCCAAATGGAGTTGTTCTCCCACAAGAACCACTCGGCTGATCCTTCTTGAATATGCCCTTCACCAACATGCAGTGTTTCCTTAATTGAATTAGCTCTCACACCAATATTTGCGTCTAGAGCCTTTGCATTGAGGGCTATCTGAAAACGGCTGTGGCACTGAAGTTGCCTGTGAATGTGGAGTTGGTGGCATGTGAAACCCGCATGTGGAGCATTCGTTTGTGTGGGATGCTCTATCAGGTTCATTTCAGTCCTAGCCATACAAAGGGCACTAAGCCGAGAGTGTGAAAACTGAGTTTCCTTGAGAGCTGCTTGGAAGCCTGATGGTGTGTGAAGTTAGTGAGCCAAATGGAGTTGTTCTCCCACAAGAACCACTCGGCTGATCCTTCTTCAATATGCCCTTCACCAACATGCAGTGTTTCCTTAATTGAATTAGCTCTCACACCAATACTTGCGTCTAGAGCCCTTGCATTGAGGGCTATCTGAAAACGGCTGTGGCGCTGAAGTTGCCTGAGAATGTGGAGTTGGTGGCATGTGAAACCCGCATGTGGAGCATTCGTTTGTGTGGCATGCTCTAACAGGTTCATTCCTAGATAATGCACTCAAAGGGCACTAAGCATAGAGTGTGAAAACTGAGTTTCCTTGAGAGCTGCTTGGAAGCCTGATGGTGTGTGAATTTAGTGAGCCAAATGGAGTTGTTCTCCCACAAGAACCACTCGGCTGATCCTTCTTCAATATGCCCTTCACCAACATGCAGTGTTTCCTTGATTGAATTAGCTCCCACACCAATATTTGCATCTAGAGCCTTTGCATTGAGGGCTATCTGAAAACGGCTGTGGCAGTGAAGTTGCCTGTGAATGTGGAGTTGGTGGCATGTGAAACCCGCATGTGGAGCATTCGTTTGTGTGGGATGCTCTACCAGGTTCATTTCAGTCCTAGCCATACAAAGGGCACTAAGCATAGAGTGTGAAAACTGAGTTTCCTTGAGAGCTGCTTGGAAGCCTGATGGTGTGTGAAGTTAGTGAGCCAAATGGAGTTGTTCTCCCACAAGAGCCACTCGGCTGATCCTTCTTCAATATGCCCTTCACCAACATGCAGTGTTTCCTTGATTGAATTAGCTCTCACACCAATATTTGCGTCTAGAGCCTTTGCATTGAGGGCTATCTGAAAACGGCTGTGGCGTTGAAGTTGCCTGTGAATGTGGAGTTGGTGGCATGTGAAACCCGCATGTGGAGCATTCGTTTGTGTAGGATGCTCTACCAGGTTCATTTTAGTCGTAGCCAAAGAACGGGCACTAAGCATAGAGTGTGAAAACTGAGTTTCCTTGAGAGCTGCTTGGAAGCCTGATGGTGTGTGAAGTTAGTGAGCCAAATGGAGTTGTTCTCCCACAAGAACCACTCGGCTGATCCTTCTTCAATATGCCCTTCACCAACATGCAGTGTTTCCTTGATTGAATTAGCTCTCACACCAATATTTGCGTCTAGATCCTTTGCATTGAGGGCTATCTGAAAACGGCTGTGGCGCTGAAGTTGCCTGTGAATGTGGAGTTGGTGGCATGTGAAACCCGCATGTGGAGCATTCGTTTGTGTGGGATGCTCTATCAGGTTCATTTCAGTCCTAGCCATACAAAGGGCACTAAGCAGAGAGTGTGAAAACTGAGTTTCCTTGAGAGCTGCTTGGAAGCCTGATGGTGTGTGAAGTTAGTGAGCCAAATGGAGTTGTTCTCCCACAAGGACCACTCGGCTGATCCTTCTTCAATATGCCCTTCACCAACATGCAGTGTTTCCTTGATTGAATTAGCTCTCACACCAATATTTGCGTCTAGAGCCTTTGCATTGAGGGCTATCTGAAAACGGCTGTGGCGCTGAAGTTGCCTGTGAATGTGGAGTTGGTGGCATGTGAAACCCACATGTGGAGCATTCGTTTGTGTGGGATGCTCTACCAGATTCATTCCTAGATAATGCACTCAAAGGGCACTAAGCATAGAGTGTGAAAACTGAGTTTCCTTGAGAGCTGCTTGGAAGCCTGATGGTGTGTGAAGTTAGTGAGCCAAATGGAGTTGTTCTCCCACAAGAACCACTCGGCTGATCCTTCTTCAATATGCCCTTCACCAACATGCAGTGTTTCCTTGATTGAATTAGCTCTCACACCAATATTTGCGTCTAGAGCCTTTGCATTGAGGGCTATCTGAAAACGGCTGTGGCGCTGAAGTTGCCTGTGAATGTGGAGTTGGTGGCATGTGAAACCCGCATGTGGAGCATTCGTTAGTGTGGGATGCTCTACCAGGATCATTTCATTCCTAGCCATACAAAGGGCACTAAGCATAGAGTGTGAAAACTGAGTTTCCTTGAGAGCTGCTTGGAAGCCTGATGGTGTGTGAAGTTAGTGAGCCAAATGGAGTTGTTCTCCCACAAGAACCACTCGGCTGATCCTTCTTCAATATGCCCTTCACCAACATGCAGTGTTTCCTTGATTGAATTAGCTCTCACACCAATATTTGCGTCTAGAGCCTTTGCATTGAGGGCTATCTGAAAACGGCTGTGGCGCTGAAGTTGCCTGTGAATGTGGAGTTGGTGGCATGTGAAACCCGCATGTGGAGCATTCGTTTGTGTGGGATGCTCTACCAGGTTCATTCCTTGATAATGCACTCAAAGGGCACTAAGCATAGAGTGTGAAAACTGAGTTTCCTTGAGAGCTGCTTGGAAGCCTGATGGTGTGTGAAGTTAGTGAGCCAAATGGAGTTGTTCTCCCACAAGAACCACTCGGCTGATCCTTCTTCAATATGCCCTTCACCAACATGCAGTGTTTCCTTGATTGAGTTAGCTCTCACACCAATATTTGCGTCTAGAGCCTTTGCTTTGAGGGCTATCTGAAAACGGCTGTGGCGCTGAAGTTGCCTGTAAATGTGGAGTTGGTGGCATGTGAAACCCGCATGTGGAGCATTCGTTTGTGTGGGATGCTCTACCAGGTTCATTAATAGATAATGCACTCAAAGGGCACTAAGCCTAGAGTGTGAAAACTGAGTTTCCTTGAGAGCTGCTTGGAAGCCTGATGGTGTGTGAAGTTAGTGAGCCAAAGAACCCTTTGGAAGCCTGATGGTGTGGACGTTAGTGAGCCAAATGGAGTTGTTCTCCCACAAGAACCACTCGGCTGATCCTTCTTCAATATGCCCTTCACCAACATGCAGTGTTTCCTTGATTGAATTAGCTCTCACACCAATATTTGCGTCTAGAGCCTTTGCATTGAGGGCTATCTGAAAACGGCTGTGGCACTGAAGTTGCCTGTGAATGTCGAGTTGGTGGCATGTGAAACCCGCATGTGGAGCATTCGTTTGTGTGGGATGCTCTATCAGGTTCATTTCAGTCCTAGCCATACAAAGGGCACTAAGCAGAGAGTGTGAAAACTGAGTTTCCTTGAGAGCTGCTTGGAAGCCTGATGGTGTGTGAAGTTAGTGAGCCAAATGGAGTTGTTCTCCCACAAGAACCACTCGGCTGATCCTTCTTCAATATGCCCTTCACCAACATGCAGTGTTTCCTTGATTGAATTAGCTCTCACACCAATATTTGCGTCTAGAGCCTTTGCATTGAGGGCTATCTGAAAACGGCTGTGGCGCTGAAGTTGCCTGTGAATGTGGAGTTGGTGGCATGTGAAACCCGCATGTGGAGCATTCGTTTGTGTGGGATGCTCTACCAGGTTCATTTCAGTCCTAGCCATACAAAGGGCACTAAGCATAGAGTGTGAAAACTGAGTTTCCTTGAGAGCTGCTTGGAAGCCTGATGGTGTGTGAAGTTAGTGAGCCAAATGGAGTTGTTCTCCCACAAGAACCACTCGGCTGATCCTTCTTCAATATGCCCTTCACCAACATGCAGTGTTTCCTTGATTGAATTAGCTCTCACACCAATATTTGCGTCTAGAGCCTTTGCATTGAGGGCTATCTGAAAACAGCTGTGGCGCTGAAGTTGCCTGTGAATGTGGAGTTGGTGGCATGTGAAACCCGCATGTGGAGCATTCGTTTGTGTGGGATGCTGACCAAGCTTCATTTCAGTCCTAGGCACACAAAGGGCACTAAGCATAGAGTGTGAAAACTGAGTTTCCTTGAGAGCTGCTTGGAAGCCTGATGGTGTGTGAAGTTAGTGAGCCAAATGGAGTTGTTCTCCCACAGGAATCACTCGGCTGCTTCTTCTTCAATATGCCCTTCACCAACATGCAGTGTTTCCTTGATTGAATTAGCTCTCACACCAATATTTGCGTCTAGAGCCTTTGCATTGAGGGCTATCTGAAAACGGCTGTGGCGCTGAAGTTGCCTGTGAATGTGGAGTTGGTGGCATGTGAAACCCGCATGTGGAGCATTCGTTTGTGTGGGATGCTCTACCAGGTTCATTCCTAGATAATGCACTCAAAGGGCACTAAGCATAGAGTGTGAAAACTGAGTTTCCTTGAGAGCTGCTTGGAAGCCTGATGGTGTGTGAAGTTAGTGAGCCAAATGGAGTTGTTCTCCCACAAGAACCACTCGGCTGATCCTTCTTCAATATGCCCTTCACCAACATGCAGTGTTTCCTTGATTGAATTAGCTCTCACACCAATATTTGCGTCTAGAGCCTTTGCTTTGAGGGCTATCTGAAAACGGCTGTGGCGCTGAAGTTGCCTGTAAATGTGGAGTTGGTGGCATGTGAAACCCGCATGTGGAGCATTCGTTTGTGTGGGATGCTCTACCAGGTTCATTCCTAGATAATGCACTCAAAGGGCACTAAGCATAGAGTGTGAAAACTGAGTTTCCTTGAGAGCTGCTTGGAAGCCTGATGGTGTGTGAAGTTAGTGAGCCAAACGGAGTTGTTCTCCCACAAGAACCACTCGGCTGATCCTTCTTCAATATGCCCTTCACCAACATGCAGTGTTTCCTTGATTGAATTAGCTCTCACACCAATATTTGCGTCTAGAGCCTTTGCATTGAGGGCTATCTGAAAACGGCTGTGGCGCTGAAGTTGCCTGTGAATGTGGAGTTGGTGGCATGTGAAACCCGCATGTGGAGCATTCGTTTGTGTGGGATGCTCTACCAGGTTCATTCCTAGATAATGCACTCAGAGGGCACTAAACATAGAGTGTGAAAACTGAGTTTCCTTGAGAGCTGCTTGGAAGCCTGATGGTGTGTGAAGTTAGTGAGCCAAATGGAGTTGTTCTCCCACAAGGACCACTCGGCTGATCCTTCTTCAATATGCCCTTCACCAACATGCAGTGTTTCCTTGATTGAATTAGCTCTCACACCAATATTTGCGTCTAGAGCCTTTGCATTGAGGGCTATCTGAAAACGGCTGTGGCGCTGAAGTTGCCTGTGAATGTGGAGTTGGTGGCATGTGAAACCCGCATGTGGAGCATTCGTTTGTGTGGGATGCTCTACCAGGTTCATTTCAGTCGTAGCCAAAGAAAGGGCACTAAGCATAGAGTATGAAAACTGAGTTTCCTTGAGAGCTGCTTAGAAGTCTGATGATGTGTGAAGTTAGTGAGCCAAATGGAGTTGTTCTCCCACAAGAACCACTCGGCTGATTCTTCTTCAATATGCCCTTCACCAACATGCAGTGTTTCCTTCATTGAATTAGCTCTCACACCAATATTTGCGTCTAGAGCCTTTGCATTGAGGGCTATCTGAAAACGGCTGTGGCGCTGAAGTTGCCTGTGAATGTGGAGTTGGTGGCATGTGAAACCCGCATGTGGAGCATTCGTTTGTGTGGGATGCTCTACCAGGTTCATTCCTAGATAATGCACTCAGAGGGAACTAAACATAGAGTGTGAAAACTGAGTTTCCTTGAGAGCTGCTTGGAAGCCTGATGGTGTGTGAAGTTAGTGAGCCAAATGGAGTTGTTCTCCCACAAGATCCACTCGGCTGATCCTTCTTCAATATGTCCTTCACCAACATGCAGCGTTTTCTTGATTGAATTGGCTCTCACACCAATATTTGCATCTAGAGCCTTTGCATTGAGGGCTATCTGAAAACGGCTGTGGCGCTGAAATTGCCTGTGAATGTGGAGTTGGTGGCATGTGAAACCCGCATGTGGAGCATTCGTTTGTGTTGGATGCTCTACCAGGTTCATTCCTAGATAATGCACTCAAAGGACACTAAGCATAGAGTGTAAAAACTGAGTTTTCTTGAGAGCTGCTTGGAAGCCTGATGGTGTGTGAAGTTAGTGAGCCAAAGAACCCTTTGGAAGCCTGATGGTGTGGACGTTAGTGAGCCAAATGGAGTTGTTCTCCCACAAGAACCACTCGGCTGATCCTTCTTCAATATGCCCTTCACCAACATGCAGTGTTTCCTTGATTGAATTAGCTCTCACACCAATATTTGCGTCTAGAGCCTTTGCATTGAGGGCTATCTGAAAACGGCTGTGGCACTGAAGTTGCCTGTGAATGTGGAGTTGGTGGCATGTGAAACCCGCATGTGGAGCATTCGTTTGTGTGGGATGCTCTATCAGGTTCATTTCAGTCATAGCCAAAGAAAGGGCACTAAGCAGAGAGTGTGAAAACTGAGTTTCCTTGAGAGCTGCTTGGAAGCCTGATGGTGTGTGAAGTTAGTGAGCCAAATGGAGTTGTTCTCCCACAAGAACCACTCGGCTGATCCTTCTTCAATATGCCCTTCACCAACATGCAGTGTTTCCTTAATTGAATTAGCTCTCACACCAATATTTGCGTCTAGAGCCCTTGCATTGAGGGCTATCTGAAAACGGCTGTGGCGCTGAAGTTGCCTGAGAATGTGGAGTTGGTGGCATGTGAAACCCGCATGTGGAGCATTCGTTTGTGTGGGATGCTCTACCAGGTTCATTCCTAGATAATGCACTCAAAGGGCACTAAGCATAGAGTGTGAAAACTGAGTTTCCTTGAGAGCTGCTTGGAAGCCTGATGGTGTGTGAATTTAGTGAGCCAAATGGGGTTGTTCTCCCACAAGAACCGCTCGGCTGATCCTTCTTCAATATGCCCTTCACCAACATGCAGTGTTTCCTTGATTGAATTAGCTCCCACACCAATATTTGCGTCTAGAGCCTTTGCATTGAGGGCTATCTGAAAACGGCTGTGGCACTGAAGTTGCCTGTGAATGTGGAGTTGGTGGCATGTGAAACCCGCATGTGGAGCATTCGTTTGTGTAGGATGCTCTACCAGGTTCATTTTAGTCGTAGCCAAAGAACGGGCACTAAGCATAGAGTGTGAAAACTGAGTTTCCTTGAGAGCTGCTTGGAAGCCTGATGGTGTGTGAAGTTAGTGAGCCAAATGGAGTTGTTCTCCCACAAGAACCACTCGGCTGATCCTTCTTCAATATGCCCTTCACCAACATGCAGTGTTTCCTTGATTGAATTAGCTCTCACACCAATATTTGCGTCTAGATCCTTTGCATTGAGGGCTATCTGAAAACGGCTGTGGCGCTGAAGTTGCCTGTGAATGTGGAGTTGGTGGCATGTGAAACCCGCATGTGGAGCATTCGTTTGTGTGGGATGCTCTACCAGGTTCATTCCTAGATAATGCACTCAAAGGGCACTAAGCATAGAGTGTGAAAACTGAGTTTCCTTGAGAGCTGCTTGGAAGCCTGATGGTGTGTGAATTTAGTGAGCCAAATGGAGTTGTTCTCCCACAAGAACCACTCGGCTGATCCTTCTTCAATATGCCCTTCACCAACATGCAGTGTTTCCTTGATTGAATTAGCTCCCACACCAATATTTGCGTCTAGAGCCTTTGCATTGAGGGCTATCTGAAAACGGCTGTGGCACTGAAGTTGCCTGTGAATGTGGAGTTGGTGGCATGTGAAACCCGCATGTGGAGCATTCGTTTGTGTGGGATGCTGACCAAGCTTCATTTCAGTCCTAGGCACTCAAAGGGCACTAAGCATAGAGTGTGAAAACTGAGTTTCCTTGAGAGCTGCTTGGAAGCCTGATGGTGTGTGAAGTTAGTGAGCCAAATGGAGTTGTTCTCCCACAAGAGCCACTCGGCTGATCCTTCTTCAATATGCCCTTCACCAACATGCAGTGTTTCCTTGATTGAATTAGCTCTCACACCAATATTTGCGTCTAGAGCCTTTGCATTCAGGGCTATCTGAAAACGGCTGTGGCGCTGAAGTTGCCTGTGAATGTGGAGTTGGTGGCATGTGAAACCCGCATGTGGAGCATTCGTTTGTGTGGGATGCTCTACCAGGTTCATTTTAGTCGTAGCCAAAGAACGGGCACTAAGCATAGAGTGTGAAAACTGAGTTTCCTTGAGAGCTGCTTGGAAGCCTGATGGTGTGTGAAGTTAGTGAGCCAAATGGAGTTGTTCTCCCACAAGAACCACTCGGCTGATCCTTCTTCAATATGCCCTTCACCAACATGCAGTGTTTCCTTGATTGAATTAGCTCTCACACCAATATTTGCGTCTAGAGTCTTTGCATTGAGGGCTATCTGAAAACGGCTGTGGCGCTGAAGTTGCCTGTGAATGTGGAGTTGGTGGCATGTGAAACCCGCATGTGGAGCATTCGTTTGTGTGGGATGCTGACCAAGCTTCATTTCAGTCCTAGGCACTCAAAGGGCACTAAGCATAGAGTGTGAAAACTGAGTTTCCTTGAGAGCTGCTTGGAAGCCTGATGGTGTGTGAATTTAGTGAGCCAAATGGAGTTGTTCTCCCACAAGAACCACTCGGCTGATCCTTCTTCAATATGCCCTTCACCAACATGCAGTGTTTCCTTGATTGAATTAGCTCCCACACCAATATTTGCATCTAGAGCCTTTGCATTGAGGGCTATCTGAAAACGGCTGTGGCAGTGAAGTTGCCTGTGAATGTGGAGTTGGTTGCATGTGAAACCCGCATGTGGAGCATTCGTTTGTGTGGGATGCTCTACCAGGTTCATTTCAGTCCTAGCCATACAAAGGGCACTAAGCATAGAGTGTGAAAACTGAGTTTCCTTGAGAGCTGCTTGGAAGCCTGATGGTGTGTGAAGTTAGTGAGCCAAATGGAGTTGTTCTCCCACAAGAGCCACTCGGCTGATCCTTCTTCAATATGCCCTTCACCAACATGCAGTGTTTCCTTGATTGAATTAGCTCTCACACCAATATTTGCGTCTAGAGCCTTTGCATTGAGGGCTATCTGAAAACGGCTGTGGCGTTGAAGTTGCCTGTGAATGTGGAGTTGGTGGCATGTGAAACCCGCATGTGGAGCATTCGTTTGTGTAGGATGCTCTACCAGGTTCATTTTAGTCGTAGCCAAAGAACGGGCACTAAGCATAGAGTGTGAAAACTGAGTTTCCTTGAGAGCTGCTTGGAAGCCTGATGGTGTGTGAAGTTAGTGAGCCAAATGGAGTTGTTCTCCCACAAGAACCACTCGGCTGATCCTTCTTCAATATGCCCTTCACCAACATGCAGTGTTTCCTTGATTGAATTAGCTCTCACACCAATATTTGCGTCTAGATCCTTTGCATTGAGGGCTATCTGAAAACGGCTGTGGCGCTGAAGTTGCCTGTGAATGTGGAGTTGGTGGCATGTGAAACCCGCATGTGGAGCATTCGTTTGTGTGGGATGCTCTATCAGGTTCATTTCAGTCCTAGCCATACAAAGGGCACTAAGCAGAGAGTGTGAAAACTGAGTTTCCTTGAGAGCTGCTTGGAAGCCTGATGGTGTGTGAAGTTAGTGAGCCAAATGGAGTTGTTCTCCCACAAGGACCACTCGGCTGATCCTTCTTCAATATGCCCTTCACCAACATGCAGTGTTTCCTTGATTGAATTAGCTCTCACACCAATATTTGCGTCTAGAGCCTTTGCATTGAGGGCTATCTGAAAACGGCTGTGGCGCTGAAGTTGCCTGTGAATGTGGAGTTGGTGGCATGTGAAACCCACATGTGGAGCATTCGTTTGTGTGGGATGCTCTACCAGATTCATTCCTAGATAATGCACTCAAAGGGCACTAAGCATAGAGTGTGAAAACTGAGTTTCCTTGAGAGCTGCTTGGAAGCCTGATGGTGTGTGAAGTTAGTGAGCCAAATGGAGTTGTTCTCCCACAAGAACCACTCGGCTGATCCTTCTTCAATATGCCCTTCACCAACATGCAGTGTTTCCTTGATTGAATTAGCTCTCACACCAATATTTGCGTCTAGAGCCTTTGCATTGAGGGCTATCTGAAAACGGCTGTGGCGCTGAAGTTGCCTGTGAATGTGGAGTTGGTGGCATGTGAAACCCGCATGTGGAGCATTCGTTAGTGTGGGATGCTCTACCAGGATCATTTCATTCCTAGCCCTACAAAGGGCACTAAGCATAGAGTGTGAAAACTGAGTTTCCTTGAGAGCTGCTTGGAAGCCTGATGGTGTGTGAAGTTAGTGAGCCAAATGGAGTTGTTCTCCCACAAGAACCACTCGGCTGATCCTTCTTCAATATGCCCTTCACCAACATGCAGTGTTTCCTTGATTGAATTAGCTCTCACACCAATACTTGCGTCTAGAGCCTTTGCATTGAGGGCTATCTGAAAACGGCTGTGGCGCTGAAGTTGCCTGTGAATGTGGAGTTGGTGGCATGTGAAACCCGCATGTGGAGCATTCGTTTGTGTGGGATGCTCTACCAGGTTCATTCCTTGATAATGCACTCAAAGGGCACTAAGCATAGAGTGTGAAAACTGAGTTTCCTTGAGAGCTGCTTGGAAGCCTGATGGTGTGTGAAGTTAGTGAGCCAAATGGAGTTGTTCTCCCACAAGAACCACTCGGCTGATCCTTCTTCAATATGCCCTTCACCAACATGCAGTGTTTCCTTGATTGAGTTAGCTCTCACACCAATATTTGCGTCTAGAGCCTTTGCTTTGAGGGCTATCTGAAAACGGCTGTGGCGCTGAAGTTGCCTGTAAATGTGGAGTTGGTGGCATGTGAAACCCGCATGTGGAGCATTCGTTTGTGTGGGATGCTCTACCAGGTTCATTAATAGATAATGCACTCAAAGGGCACTAAGCCTAGAGTGTGAAAACTGAGTTTCCTTGAGAGCTGCTTGGAAGCCTGATGGTGTGTGAAGTTAGTGAGCCAAAGAACCCTTTGGAAGCCTGATGGTGTGGACGTTAGTGAGCCAAATGGAGTTGTTCTCCCACAAGAACCACTCGGCTGATCCTTCTTCAATATGCCCTTCACCAACATGCAGTGTTTCCTTGATTGAATTAGCTCTCACACCAATATTTGCGTCTAGAGCCTTTGCATTGAGGGCTATCTGAAAACGGCTGTGGCACTGAAGTTGCCTGTGAATGTGGAGTTGGTGGCATGTGAAACCCGCATGTGGAGCATTCGTTTGTGTGGGATGCTCTATCAGGTTCATTTCAGTCCTAGCCATACAAAGGGCACTAAGCAGAGAGTGTGAAAACTGAGTTTCCTTGAGAGCTGCTTGGAAGCCTGATGGTGTGTGAAGTTAGTGAGCCAAATGGAGTTGTTCTCCCACAAGAACCACTCGGCTGATCCTTCTTCAATATGCCCTTCACCAACATGCAGTGTTTCCTTGATTGAATTAGCTCTCACACCAATATTTGCGTCTAGAGCCTTTGCATTGAGGGCTATCTGAAAACGGCTGTGGCGCTGAAGTTGCCTGTGAATGTGGAGTTGGTGGCATGTGAAACCCGCATGTGGAGCATTCGTTTGTGTGGGATGCTCTACCAGGTTCATTTCAGTCCTAGCCATACAAAGGGCACTAAGCATAGAGTGTGAAAACTGAGTTTCCTTGAGAGCTGCTTGGAAGCCTGATGGTGTGTGAAGTTAGTGAGCCAAATGGAGTTGTTCTCCCACAAGAACCACTCGGCTGATCCTTCTTCAATATGCCCTTCACCAACATGCAGTGTTTCCTTGATTGAATTAGCTCTCACACCAATATTTGCGTCTAGAGCCTTTGCATTGAGGGCTATCTGAAAACAGCTGTGGCGCTGAAGTTGCCTGTGAATGTGGAGTTGGTGGCATGTGAAACCCGCATGTGGAGCATTCGTTTGTGTGGGATGCTGACCAAGCTTCATTTCAGTCCTAGGCACACAAAGGGCACTAAGCATAGAGTGTGAAAACTGAGTTTCCTTGAGAGCTGCTTGGAAGCCTGATGGTGTGTGAAGTTAGTGAGCCAAATGGAGTTGTTCTCCCACAGGAATCACTCGGCTGCTTCTTCTTCAATATGCCCTTCACCAACATGCAGTGTTTCCTTGATTGAATTAGCTCTCACACCAATATTTGCGTCTAGAGCCTTTGCATTGAGGGCTATCTGAAAACGGCTGTGGCGCTGAAGTTGCCTGTGAATGTGGAGTTGGTGGCATGTGAAACCCGCATGTGGAGCATTCGTTTGTGTGGGATGCTCTACCAGGTTCATTCCTAGATAATGCACTCAAAGGGCACTAAGCATAGAGTGTGAAAACTGAGTTTCCTTGAGAGCTGCTTGGAAGCCTGATGGTGTGTGAAGTTAGTGAGCCAAATGGAGTTGTTCTCCCACAAGAACCACTCGGCTGATCCTTCTTCAATATGCCCTTCACCAACATGCAGTGTTTCCTTGATTGAATTAGCTCTCACACCAATATTTGCGTCTAGAGCCTTTGCTTTGAGGGCTATCTGAAAATGGCTGTGGCGCTGAAGTTGCCTGTAAATGTGGAGTTGGTGGCATGTGAAACCCGCATGTGGAGCATTCGTTTGTGTGGGATGCTCTACCAGGTTCATTCCTAGATAATGCACTCAAAGGGCACTAAGCATAGAGTGTGAAAACTGAGTTTCCTTGAGAGCTGCTTGGAAGCCTGATGGTGTGTGAAGTTAGTGAGCCAAACGGAGTTGTTCTCCCACAAGAACCACTCGGCTGATCCTTCTTCAATATGCCCTTCACCAACATGCAGTGTTTCCTTGATTGAATTAGCTCTCACACCAATATTTGCGTCTAGAGCCTTTGCATTGAGGGCTATCTGAAAACGGCTGTGGCGCTGAAGTTGCCTGTGAATGTGGAGTTGGTGGCATGTGAAACCCGCATGTGGAGCATTCGTTTGTGTGGGATGCTCTACCAGGTTCATTCCTAGATAATGCACTCAGAGGGCACTAAACATAGAGTGTGAAAACTGAGTTTCCTTGAGAGCTGCTTGGAAGCCTGATGGTGTGTGAAGTTAGTGAGCCAAATGGAGTTGTTCTCCCACAAGGACCACTCGGCTGATCCTTCTTCAATATGCCCTTCACCAACATGCAGTGTTTCCTTGATTGAATTAGCTCTCACACCAATATTTGCGTCTAGAGCCTTTGCATTGAGGGCTATCTGAAAACGGCTGTGGCGCTGAAGTTGCCTGTGAATGTGGAGTTGGTCGCATGTGAAACCCGCATGTGGAGCATTCGTTTGTGTGGGATGCTCTACCAGGTTCATTCCTAGATAATGCACTCAGAGGGCACTAAACATAGAGTGTGAAAACTGAGTTTCCTTGAGAGCTGCTTGGAAGCCTGATGGTGTGTGAAGTTAGTGACTCAAATGGAGTTGTTCTCCCACAAGGACCACTCGGCTGATCCTTCTTCAATATGCCCTTCACCAACATGCAGTGTTTCCTTGATTGAATTAGCTCTCACACCAATATTTGCGTCTAGAGCCTTTGCATTGAGGGCTATCTGAAAACGGCTGTGGCGCTGAAGTTGCCTGTGAATGTGGAGTTGGTGGCATGTGAAACCCGCATGTGGAGCATTCGTTTGTGTGGGATGCTGACCAGGTTCATTTCAGTCGTAGCCAAAGAAAGGGCACTAAGCATAGAGTGTGAAAACTGAGTTTCCTTGAGAGCTGCTTAGAAGTCTGATGATGTGTGAAGTTAGTGAGCCAAATGGAGTTGTTCTCCCACAAGAACCACTCGGCTGATTCTTCTTCAATATGCCCTTCACCAACATGCAGTGTTTCCTTCATTGAATTAGCTCTCACACCAATATTTGCGTCTAGAGCCTTTGCATTGAGGGCTATCTGAAAACGGCTGTGGCGCTGAAGTTGCCTGTGAATGTGGAGTTGGTGGCATGTGAAACCCGCATGTGGAGCATTCGTTTGTGTGGGATGCTCTACCAGGTTCATTCCTAGATAATGCACTCAGAGGGAACTAAACATAGAGTGTGAAAACTGAGTTTCCTTGAGAGCTGCTTGGAAGCCTGATGGTGTGTGAAGTTAGTGAGCCAAAGAACCCTTTGGAAGCCTGATGGTGTGGACGTTAGTGAGCCAAATGGAGTTGTTCTCCCACAAGAACCACTCGGCTGATCCTTCTTCAATATGCCCTTCACCAACATGCAGTGTTTCCTTGATTGAATTAGCTCTCACACCAATATTTGCGTCTAGAGCCTTTGCATTGAGGGCTATCTGAAAACGGCTGTGGCACTGAAGTTGCCTGTGAATGTGGAGTTGGTGGCATGTGAAACCCGCATGTGGAGCATTCGTTTGTGTGGGATGCTCTATCAGGTTCATTTCAGTCCTAGCCATACAAAGGGCACTAAGCAGAGAGTGTGAAAACTGAGTTTCCTTGAGAGCTGCTTGGAAGCCTGATGGTGTGTGAAGTTAGTGAGCCAAATGGAGTTGTTCTCCCACAAGAACCACTCGGCTGATCCTTCTTCAATATGCCCTTCACCAACATGCAGTGTTTCCTTGATTGAATTAGCTCTCACACCAATATTTGCGTCTAGAGCCTTTGCATTGAGGGCTATCTGAAAACAGCTGTGGCGCTGAAGTTGCCTGTGAATGTGGAGTTGGTGGCATGTGAAACCCGCATGTGGAGCATTCGTTTGTGTGGGATGCTCTACCAGGTTCATTTCAGTCCTAGCCATACAAAGGGCACTAAGCATAGAGTGTGAAAACTGAGTTTCCTTGAGAGCTGCTTGGAAGCCTGATGGTGTGTGAAGTTAGTGAGCCAAATGGAGTTGTTCTCCCACAAGAACCACTCGGCTGATCCTTCTTCAATATGCCCTTCACCAACATGCAGTGTTTCCTTGATTGAATTAGCTCTCACACCAATATTTGCGTCTAGAGCCTTTGCATTGAGGGCTATCTGAAAACAGCTGTGGCGCTGAAGTTGCCTGTGAATGTGGAGTTGGTGGCATGTGAAACCCGCATGTGGAGCATTCGTTTGTGTGGGATGCTGACCAAGCTTCATTTCAGTCCTAGGCACACAAAGGGCACTAAGCATAGAGTGTGAAAACTGAGTTTCCTTGAGAGCTGCTTGGAAGCCTGATGGTGTGTGAAGTTAGTGAGCCAAATGGAGTTGTTCTCCCACAGGAATCACTCGGCTGCTTCTTCTTCAATATGCCCTTCACCAACATGCAGTGTTTCCTTGATTGAATTAGCTCTCACACCAATATTTGCGTCTAGAGCCTTTGCATTGAGGGCTATCTGAAAACGGCTGTGGCGCTGAAGTTGCCTGTGAATGTGGAGTTGGTGGCATGTGAAACCCGCATGTGGAGCATTCGTTTGTGTGGGATGCTCTACCAGGTTCATTCCTAGATAATGCACTCAAAGGGCACTAAGCATAGAGTGTGAAAACTGAGTTTCCTTGAGAGCTGCTTGGAAGCCTGATGGTGTGTGAAGTTAGTGAGCCAAATGGAGTTGTTCTCCCACAAGAACCACTCGGCTGATCCTTCTTCAATATGCCCTTCACCAACATGCAGTGTTTCCTTGATTGAATTAGCTCTCACACCAATATTTGCGTCTAGAGCCTTTGCTTTGAGGGCTATCTGAAAATGGCTGTGGCGCTGAAGTTGCCTGTAAATGTGGAGTTGGTGGCATGTGAAACCCGCATGTGGAGCATTCGTTTGTGTGGGATGCTCTACCAGGTTCATTCCTAGATAATGCACTCAAAGGGCACTAAGCATAGAGTGTGAAAACTGAGTTTCCTTGAGAGCTGCTTGGAAGCCTGATGGTGTGTGAAGTTAGTGAGCCAAACGGAGTTGTTCTCCCACAAGAACCACTCGGCTGATCCTTCTTCAATATGCCCTTCACCAACATGCAGTGTTTCCTTGATTGAATTAGCTCTCACACCAATATTTGCGTCTAGAGCCTTTGCATTGAGGGCTATCTGAAAACGGCTGTGGCACTGAAGTTGCCTGTGAATGTGGAGTTGGTGGCATGTGAAACCCGCATGTGGAGCATTCGTTTGTGTGGGATGCTCTACCAGGTTCATTCCTAGATAATGCACTCAGAGGGCACTAAACATAGAGTGTGAAAACTGAGTTTCCTTGAGAGCTGCTTGGAAGCCTGATGGTGTGTGAAGTTAGTGAGCCAAATGGAGTTGTTCTCCCACAAGGACCACTCGGCTGATCCTTCTTCAATATGCCCTTCACCAACATGCAGTGTTTCCTTGATTGAATTAGCTCTCACACCAATATTTGCGTCTAGAGCCTTTGCATTGAGGGCTATCTGAAAACGGCTGTGGCGCTGAAGTTGCCTGTGAATGTGGAGTTGGTGGCATGTGAAACCCGCATGTGGAGCATTCGTTTGTGTGGGATGCTCTACCAGGTTCATTCCTAGATAATGCACTCAGAGGGCACTAAACATAGAGTGTGAAAACTGAGTTTCCTTGAGAGCTGCTTGGAAGCCTGATGGTGTGTGAAGTTAGTGACTCAAATGGAGTTGTTCTCCCACAAGGACCACTCGGCTGATCCTTCTTCAATATGCCCTTCACCAACATGCAGTGTTTCCTTGATTGAATTAGCTCTCACACCAATATTTGCGTCTAGAGCCTTTGCATTGAGGGCTATCTGAAAACGGCTGTGGCGCTGAAGTTGCCTGTGAATGTGGAGTTGGTGGCATGTGAAACCCGCATGTGGAGCATTCGTTTGTGTGGGATGCTGACCAGGTTCATTTCAGTCGTAGCCAAAGAAAGGGCACTAAGCATAGAGTGTGAAAACTGAGTTTCCTTGAGAGCTGCTTAGAAGTCTGATGATGTGTGAAGTTAGTGAGCCAAATGGAGTTGTTCTCCCACAAGAACCACTCGGCTGATTCTTCTTCAATATGCCCTTCACCAACATGCAGTGTTTCCTTCATTGAATTAGCTCTCACACCAATATTTGCGTCTAGAGCCTTTGCATTGAGGGCTATCTGAAAACGGCTGTGGCGCTGAAGTTGCCTGTGAATGTGGAGTTGGTGGCATGTGAAACCCGCATGTGGAGCATTCGTTTGTGTGGGATGCTCTACCAGGTTCATTCCTAGATAATGCACTCAGAGGGAACTAAACATAGAGTGTGAAAACTGAGTTTCCTTGAGAGCTGCTTGGAAGCCTGATGGTGTGTGAAGTTAGTGAGCCAAATGGAGTTGTTCTCCCACAAGATCCACTCGGCTGATCCTTCTTCAATATGTCCTTCACCAACATGCAGCGTTTTCTTGATTGAATTGGCTCTCACACCAATATTTGCATCTAGAGCCTTTGCATTGAGGGCTATCTGAAAACGGCTGTGGCGCTGAAATTGCCTGTGAATGTGGAGTTGGTGGCATGTGAAACCCGCATGTGGAGCATTCGTTTGTGTTGGATGCTCTACCAGGTTCATTCCTAGATAATGCACTCAAAGGACACTAAGCATAGAGTGTAAAAACTGAGTTTTCTTGAGAGCTGCTTGGAAGCCTGATGGTGTGTGAAGTTAGTGAGCCAAAGAACCCTTTGGAAGCCTGATGGTGTGGACGTTAGTGAGCCAAATGGAGTTGTTCTCCCACAAGAACCACTCGGCTGATCCTTCTTCAATATGCCCTTCACCAACATGCAGTGTTTCCTTGATTGAATTAGCTCTCACACCAATATTTGCGTCTAGAGCCTTTGCATTGAGGGCTATCTGAAAACGGCTGTGGCACTGAAGTTGCCTGTGAATGTGGAGTTGGTGGCATGTGAAACCCGCATGTGGAGCATTCGTTTGTGTGGGATGCTCTATCAGGTTCATTTCAGTCCTAGCCATACAAAGGGCACTAAGCAGAGAGTGTGAAAACTGAGTTTCCTTGAGAGCTGCTTGGAAGCCTGATGGTGTGTGAAGTTAGTGAGCCAAATGGAGTTGTTCTCCCACAAGAACCACTCGGCTGATCCTTCTTCAATATGCCCTTCACCAACATGCAGTGTTTCCTTAATTGAATTAGCTCTCACACCAATATTTGCGTCTAGAGCCCTTGCATTGAGGGCTATCTGAAAACGGCTGTGGCGCTGAAGTTGCCTGAGAATGTGGAGTTGGTGGCATGTGAAACCCGCATGTGGAGCATTCGTTTGTGTGGGATGCTCTACCAGGTTCATTCCTAGATAATGCACTCAAAGGGCACTAAGCATAGAGTGTGAAAACTGAGTTTCCTTGAGAGCTGCTTGGAAGCCTGATGGTGTGTGAATTTAGTGAGCCAAATGGGGTTGTTCTCCCACAAGAACCGCTCGGCTGATCCTTCTTCAATATGCCCTTCACCAACATGCAGTGTTTCCTTGATTGAATTAGCTCCCACACCAATATTTGCGTCTAGAGCCTTTGCATTGAGGGCTATCTGAAAACGGCTGTGGCACTGAAGTTGCCTGTGAATGTGGAGTTGGTGGCATGTGAAACCCGCATGTGGAGCATTCGTTTGTGTAGGATGCTCTACCAGGTTCATTTTAGTCGTAGCCAAAGAACGGGCACTAAGCATAGAGTGTGAAAACTGAGTTTCCTTGAGAGCTGCTTGGAAGCCTGATGGTGTGTGAAGTTAGTGAGCCAAATGGAGTTGTTCTCCCACAAGAACCACTCGGCTGATCCTTCTTCAATATGCCCTTCACCAACATGCAGTGTTTCCTTGATTGAATTAGCTCTCACACCAATATTTGCGTCTAGAGCCTTTGCATTGAGGGCTATCTGAAAACGGCTGTGGCGCTGAAGTTGCCTGTGAATGTGGAGTTGGTGGCATGTGAAACCCGCATGTGGAGCATTCGTTTGTGTGGGATGCTCTACCAGGTTCATTCCTAGATAATGCACTCAGAGGGAACTAAACATAGAGTGTGAAAACTGAGTTTCCTTGAGAGCTGCTTGGAAGCCTGATGGTGTGTGAAGTTAGTGAGCCAAATGGAGTTGTTCTCCCACAAGATCCACTCGGCTGATCCTTCTTCAATATGTCCTTCACCAACATGCAGCGTTTTCTTGATTGAATTGGCTCTCACACCAATATTTGCATCTAGAGCCTTTGCATTGAGGGCTATCTGAAAACGGCTGTGGCGCTGAAATTGCCTGTGAATGTGGAGTTGGTGGCATGTGAAACCCGCATGTGGAGCATTCGTTTGTGTTGGATGCTCTACCAGGTTCATTCCTAGATAATGCACTCAAAGGACACTAAGCATAGAGTGTAAAAACTGAGTTTTCTTGAGAGCTGCTTGGAAGCCTGATGGTGTGTGAAGTTAGTGAGCCAAAGAACCCTTTGGAAGCCTGATGGTGTGGACGTTAGTGAGCCAAATGGAGTTGTTCTCCCACAAGAACCACTCGGCTGATCCTTCTTCAATATGCCCTTCACCAACATGCAGTGTTTCCTTGATTGAATTAGCTCTCACACCAATATTTGCGTCTAGAGCCTTTGCATTGAGGGCTATCTGAAAACGGCTGTGGCACTGAAGTTGCCTGTGAATGTGGAGTTGGTGGCATGTGAAACCCGCATGTGGAGCATTCGTTTGTGTGGGATGCTCTATCAGGTTCATTTCAGTCCTAGCCATACAAAGGGCACTAAGCAGAGAGTGTGAAAACTGAGTTTCCTTGAGAGCTGCTTGGAAGCCTGATGGTGTGTGAAGTTAGTGAGCCAAATGGAGTTGTTCTCCCACAAGAACCACTCGGCTGATCCTTCTTCAATATGCCCTTCACCAACATGCAGTGTTTCCTTAATTGAATTAGCTCTCACACCAATATTTGCGTCTAGAGCCCTTGCATTGAGGGCTATCTGAAAACGGCTGTGGCGCTGAAGTTGCCTGAGAATGTGGAGTTGGTGGCATGTGAAACCCGCATGTGGAGCATTCGTTTGTGTGGGATGCTCTACCAGGTTCATTCCTAGATAATGCACTCAAAGGGCACTAAGCATAGAGTGTGAAAACTGAGTTTCCTTGAGAGCTGCTTGGAAGCCTGATGGTGTGTGAATTTAGTGAGCCAAATGGGGTTGTTCTCCCACAAGAACCGCTCGGCTGATCCTTCTTCAATATGCCCTTCACCAACATGCAGTGTTTCCTTGATTGAATTAGCTCCCACACCAATATTTGCGTCTAGAGCCTTTGCATTGAGGGCTATCTGAAAACGGCTGTGGCACTGAAGTTGCCTGTGAATGTGGAGTTGGTGGCATGTGAAACCCGCATGTGGAGCATTCGTTTGTGTAGGATGCTCTACCAGGTTCATTTTAGTCGTAGCCAAAGAACGGGCACTAAGCATAGAGTGTGAAAACTGAGTTTCCTTGAGAGCTGCTTGGAAGCCTGATGGTGTGTGAAGTTAGTGAGCCAAATGGAGTTGTTCTCCCACAAGAACCACTCGGCTGATCCTTCTTCAATATGCCCTTCACCAACATGCAGTGTTTCCTTGATTGAATTAGCTCTCACACCAATATTTGCGTCTAGATCCTTTGCATTGAGGGCTATCTGAAAACGGCTGTGGCGCTGAAGTTGCCTGTGAATGTGGAGTTGGTGGCATGTGAAACCCGCATGTGGAGCATTCGTTTGTGTGGGATGCTCTACCAGGTTCATTCCTAGATAATGCACTCAAAGGGCACTAAGCATAGAGTGTGAAAACTGAGTTTCCTTGAGAGCTGCTTGGAAGCCTGATGGTGTGTGAATTTAGTGAGCCAAATGGAGTTGTTCTCCCACAAGAACCACTCGGCTGATCCTTCTTCAATATGCCCTTCACCAACATGCAGTGTTTCCTTGATTGAATTAGCTCCCACACCAATATTTGCGTCTAGAGCCTTTGCATTGAGGGCTATCTGAAAACGGCTGTGGCACTGAAGTTGCCTGTGAATGTGGAGTTGGTGGCATGTGAAACCCGCATGTGGAGCATTCGTTTGTGTGGGATGCTGACCAAGCTTCATTTCAGTCCTAGGCACTCAAAGGGCACTAAGCATAGAGTGTGAAAACTGAGTTTCCTTGAGAGCTGCTTGGAAGCCTGATGGTGTGTGAAGTTAGTGAGCCAAATGGAGTTGTTCTCCCACAAGAGCCACTCGGCTGATCCTTCTTCAATATGCCCTTCACCAACATGCAGTGTTTCCTTGATTGAATTAGCTCTCACACCAATATTTGCGTCTAGAGCCTTTGCATTCAGGGCTATCTGAAAACGGCTGTGGCGCTGAAGTTGCCTGTGAATGTGGAGTTGGTGGCATGTGAAACCCGCATGTGGAGCATTCGTTTGTGTGGGATGCTCTACCAGGTTCATTCCTAGATAATGCACTCAGAGGGCACTAAACATAGAGTGTGAAAACTGAGTTTCCTTGAGAGCTGCTTGGAAGCCTGATGGTGTGTGAAGTTAGTGACTCAAATGGAGTTGTTCTCCCACAAGGACCACTCGGCTGATCCTTCTTCAATATGCCCTTCACCAACATGCAGTGTTTCCTTGATTGAATTAGCTCTCACACCAATATTTGCGTCTAGAGCCTTTGCATTGAGGGCTATCTGAAAACGGCTGTGGCGCTGAAGTTGCCTGTGAATGTGGAGTTGGTGGCATGTGAAACCCGCATGTGGAGCATTCGTTTGTGTGGGATGCTGACCAGGTTCATTTCAGTCGTAGCCAAAGAAAGGGCACTAAGCATAGAGTGTGAAAACTGAGTTTCCTTGAGAGCTGCTTAGAAGTCTGATGATGTGTGAAGTTAGTGAGCCAAATGGAGTTGTTCTCCCACAAGAACCACTCGGCTGATTCTTCTTCAATATGCCCTTCACCAACATGCAGTGTTTCCTTCATTGAATTAGCTCTCACACCAATATTTGCGTCTAGAGCCTTTGCATTGAGGGCTATCTGAAAACGGCTGTGGCGCTGAAGTTGCCTGTGAATGTGGAGTTGGTGGCATGTGAAACCCGCATGTGGAGCATTCGTTTGTGTGGGATGCTCTACCAGGTTCATTCCTAGATAATGCACTCAGAGGGAACTAAACATAGAGTGTGAAAACTGAGTTTCCTTGAGAGCTGCTTGGAAGCCTGATGGTGTGTGAAGTTAGTGAGCCAAAGAACCCTTTGGAAGCCTGATGGTGTGGACGTTAGTGAGCCAAATGGAGTTGTTCTCCCACAAGAACCACTCGGCTGATCCTTCTTCAATATGCCCTTCACCAACATGCAGTGTTTCCTTGATTGAATTAGCTCTCACACCAATATTTGCGTCTAGAGCCTTTGCATTGAGGGCTATCTGAAAACGGCTGTGGCACTGAAGTTGCCTGTGAATGTGGAGTTGGTGGCATGTGAAACCCGCATGTGGAGCATTCGTTTGTGTGGGATGCTCTATCAGGTTCATTTCAGTCCTAGCCATACAAAGGGCACTAAGCAGAGAGTGTGAAAACTGAGTTTCCTTGAGAGCTGCTTGGAAGCCTGATGGTGTGTGAATTTAGTGAGCCAAATGGGGTTGTTCTCCCACAAGAACCGCTCGGCTGATCCTTCTTCAATATGCCCTTCACCAACATGCAGTGTTTCCTTGATTGAATTAGCTCCCACACCAATATTTGCGTCTAGAGCCTTTGCATTGAGGGCTATCTGAAAACGGCTGTGGCACTGAAGTTGCCTGTGAATGTGGAGTTGGTGGCATGTGAAACCCGCATGTGGAGCATTCGTTTGTGTAGGATGCTCTACCAGGTTCATTTTAGTCGTAGCCAAAGAACGGGCACTAAGCATAGAGTGTGAAAACTGAGTTTCCTTGAGAGCTGCTTGGAAGCCTGATGGTGTGTGAAGTTAGTGAGCCAAATGGAGTTGTTCTCCCACAAGAACCACTCGGCTGATCCTTCTTCAATATGCCCTTCACCAACATGCAGTGTTTCCTTGATTGAATTAGCTCTCACACCAATATTTGCGTCTAGATCCTTTGCATTGAGGGCTATCTGAAAACGGCTGTGGCGCTGAAGTTGCCTGTGAATGTGGAGTTGGTGGCATGTGAAACCCGCATGTGGAGCATTCGTTTGTGTGGGATGCTCTACCAGGTTCATTCCTAGATAATGCACTCAAAGGGCACTAAGCATAGAGTGTGAAAACTGAGTTTCCTTGAGAGCTGCTTGGAAGCCTGATGGTGTGTGAATTTAGTGAGCCAAATGGAGTTGTTCTCCCACAAGAACCACTCGGCTGATCCTTCTTCAATATGCCCTTCACCAACATGCAGTGTTTCCTTGATTGAATTAGCTCCCACACCAATATTTGCGTCTAGAGCCTTTGCATTGAGGGCTATCTGAAAACGGCTGTGGCACTGAAGTTGCCTGTGAATGTGGAGTTGGTGGCATGTGAAACCCGCATGTGGAGCATTCGTTTGTGTGGGATGCTGACCAAGCTTCATTTCAGTCCTAGGCACTCAAAGGGCACTAAGCATAGAGTGTGAAAACTGAGTTTCCTTGAGAGCTGCTTGGAAGCCTGATGGTGTGTGAAGTTAGTGAGCCAAATGGAGTTGTTCTCCCACAAGAGCCACTCGGCTGATCCTTCTTCAATATGCCCTTCACCAACATGCAGTGTTTCCTTGATTGAATTAGCTCTCACACCAATATTTGCGTCTAGAGCCTTTGCATTCAGGGCTATCTGAAAACGGCTGTGGCGCTGAAGTTGCCTGTGAATGTGGAGTTGGTGGCATGTGAAACCCGCATGTGGAGCATTCGTTTGTGTGGGATGCTCTACCAGGTTCATTTTAGTCGTAGCCAAAGAACGGGCACTAAGCATAGAGTGTGAAAACTGAGTTTCCTTGAGAGCTGCTTGGAAGCCTGATGGTGTGTGAAGTTAGTGAGCCAAATGGAGTTGTTCTCCCACAAGAACCACTCGGCTGATCCTTCTTCAATATGCCCTTCACCAACATGCAGTGTTTCCTTGATTGAATTAGCTCTCACACGAATATTTGCGTCTAGAGTCTTTGCATTGAGGGCTATCTGAAAACGGCTGTGGCGCTGAAGTTGCCTGTGAATGTGGAGTTGGTGGCATGTGAAACCCGCATGTGGAGCATTCGTTTGTGTGGGATGCTGACCAAGCTTCATTTCAGTCCTAGGCACTCAAAGGGCACTAAGCATAGAGTGTGAAAACTGAGTTTCCTTGAGAGCTGCTTGGAAGCCTGATGGTGTGTGAAGTTAGTGAGCCAAATGGAGTTGTTCTCCCACAAGAACCACTCGGCTGATCCTTCTTCAATATGCCCTTCACCAACATGCAGTGTTTCCTTGATTGAATTAGCTCTCACACCAATATTTGCGTCTAGAGCCTTTGCATTGAGGGCTATCTGAAAACGGCTGTGGCGCTGAAGTTGCCTGTGAATGTGGAGTTGGTGGCATGTGAAACCCACATGTGGAGCATTCGTTTGTGTGGGATGCTCTACCAGATTCATTCCTAGATAATGCACTCAAACGGCACTAAGCATAGAGTGTGAAAACTGAGTTTCCTTGAGAGCTGCTTGGAAGCCTGATGGTGTGTGAAGTTAGTGAGCCAAATGGAGTTGTTCTCCCACAAGAACCACTCGGCTGATCCTTCTTCAATATGCCCTTCACCAACATGCCATGTTTCCTTGATTGAATTAGCTCTCTGAATGTGGAGTTCGTTGCTCTTCAATGTAGCAGTTACAGCTTTGCTTTGTGTGGAATTCTCATAAAGCTCAATTTCAACACAGTGCGTTTTATGATAAATATGCACAGTGAGACCAAAAGAGTTTTTGTGCGAAACAGGTCTAATGGTGTAAGTGTGTGAGGTTAGTGACGTGAGTGCAGTTGGTCTCACACAAGAAACATTGTGCCCTTTCGTGTTCAGTCAAAGCCTCATCCACATGCTATGTGCATCCCTATAGCTAACATGTACTTGGTGCTGGAGCTGATGCCAGAATCTTGCATTTCAAGGCTAGCTGAAAATTGCCTTGGCGATGGAAGTATCTCTGAACGTGGAGTTCGTTGCATTTCAATGCAGCAGTTACAGCTTTGCTTTGTCTGGAATTCTCATAAAGCTCAATTTCAACACAGTGCGTTTTATGGCAAATATGCTCAGTGTTACGAAACAGGGTTTTCGTGCGAAACGGGTCTAATGGTGATGGTGTGTGAGGTTAGTGACCTGAGTGGAGTTGGTCTCACACAAGAAACTCTCTGCCCATTGATATTGAGTAAAAGCCTCATCCATATGCTGTTTAGTCCGTATAGCGAACATGTATTTAAAGCTGAAGTTGATGTAAGAGCCTTCCATTTGAAAGCTAACTGAAAATTGTCTTGGTGATGAAGTGTTCTCTGAACGTGGAGTTGGTTGCACTTCAATGGAGCAGTTACAGCTTTGCTTTATCTGGAATCTCATAAAGCTCAATTTCAACACAGTGCGTTTTATGACAAATATGCACAGTGTGACCAAACAGGGTTTTCGTGCGAAATGGGACTAATGGTGTAGGTGTGTGAGATTAGTGACCTGAGTGGAGTTGGTCTCACACACAAGAAACATTCTGCCCTTTCGTGTTGAGTAAAGCCTCATCCACATGCTGTGCTGTGTCCGTATACGTAATATGTACTTAGTGCTGGTGCTGATGCCATTGCCTTGCATTTCAAGGCTAGCTGAAAATTGCCTTGGCGATGAAGGTATCTCTGAACGTGGAGTTCGTTGCATTTCAATGGAGCAGTTACAGCTTTGCTTTGTGTGGAATTCTCATAAAGCTCAATTTCAACACAATGCGTTTTATGACAAATATGCACACTGTGACCAAGGAGGGTTTTCGTGCGAAACGGGTCTAATGGTGATGGTGTGTGAGGTTAGTGACCTGAGTGGAGTTGGTCTCACACAAGAAACTCTCTGCACATTGATGTTGAGTAAAAGCCTCATCCACATGCTGTTTAGTCCGTATAGCGAACATGTATTTAAAGCTGAAGTTGATGTAAGAGCCTTCAATTTTAAAGCTAACTGAAAATTGCCTTGGTGATGAAGTGCCCTCTGAACGTGGAGTTGGTTGCACTTCAATGGAGCAGTTACAGCTTTGCTTTGTGGTGTATACGCAATAAACCAGTTTTCACTGCAATGCGTTCTATGACCATTACACACACTGTGACGAACTGTTTTTTCGTGCGAAACGGGTCTAATGGTGATGGTGTGTGAGGTTAGTGACCTGAGTGGAGTTGGTCACACACAAGAAACATTGTGCCCTTTTGTGTTGAATAAAGCCTCTTCCACATGCTGTGTTGTGTCCCTATAGCTAACATGTACTTGGTGCTGGAGCTGATGCCAGAGCCTTGCATTTCAAGGCTAGCTGAAAATTGCCTTGGCGATGAAGGTATCTCTGAACGTGGAGTTCGCTGCATTTCAATGGAGCAGTTACAGCTTTGCTTTGTCTGGAATTCTCATAAAGCTCAATTTCAAAACAGTGCGTTTTATGACAAATATACACAGTGTGACCAAAAGGATTTTCGTGCGAAATGGGTCTAATGGTGTAAGTGTGTGAGGTTAGCGACTTGAGTGGAGTTGGTCTCACACAAGAAACATTGTGCCTTTCGTGTTGAGTAACAGCCTCATCCACATGCTGTGCTGTGTCCCTATAGCTAACATGTACTTCCTGCTGGAGCTGATGCCATTGCCTTGCATTTCAAGGCTAGCTGAAAATTGCCTTGGCGATCGAAGTATCTCTGAACATGGAGTTCGTTGCATTTCAATGGAGCAGTTGCAGCTTTGCTTTGTCTGGAATTCTCATAAAGCTCAATTTCAACACAGTGTGTTTTATGACAAATATGCACAGTGTTACTAAACAGGGTTTTCATGCGAAATGGGTCTAATGGTGTAGGTGTGTGAGATTAGTGGCGTGAGTGGAGTTGGTCTCACACAAGAAACATTGTGCCATTTTGTGTTGAGTAAAGCCTCATCCACATGCTGTGTTGTGTCCCTATAGCTTGCATGTACTTGGTGCTGGAGCTGATGCCATTGCCTTGCATTTCAAGGCTAGCTGAAAATTGCCTTGGCGATGAAGGTATCTCTGAACGTGGAGTTCGTTGCATTTCAATGGAGCAGTTACAGCTTTGCTTTGTCTGGAATTCTCATAAAGCTCAATTTCAACACAGTGCGTTTTATGACAAATACGCACAGTGTGACCAAACAGGGTTTTCGTGCGAAACGGGTCTAATTGTGTAAGTGTGTGAGGTTTTTGACTTGAGTGGAATTGGGCTCACACAAGAAACATTGTGCCCTTTCGTGTTGAAGAAAAGCCTCATCCACATGCTGTGCTGTGTCCCTATAGCTTGCATGTACTTAGTATTGGAGCTCATGCCATTGCCTTGCATTTCAAGGCTAGCTGAAAATTGCCTTGGCGATGAAGGTATCTCTGAACGTGGAGTTCGTTGCATTTCAATGGAGCAGTTACAGCTTTGCTTTGTCTGGAATTCTCATAAAGCTCAATTTCAACACAGTGCGTTTTATGACAAAGATGCACAGTGTGACCAAGGAGGGTTTTCGTGTGAAACGGGTCTAATGGTGATGGTGTGTGAGGTTAGCGATGTGAGTGGAGTTGGTCTCACACAAGAAACATTGTGCCCTTTTGTGTTGAATAAAGCCTCATCCACATGCTGTGTTGTGTCCGTATAGCTAACATGTATTTAAAGCTGAAGTTGATGGAAGAGACCTGCATTTCTAGGCTAGCTGAAAATTGCCTTGGCGATGGAAGTATCTCTGAACGTGGAGTTCGTTGCATTTCAATGGAGCAGTTACAGCTTTGCTTTGTCTGGAATTCTCATAAAGCTCAATTTCAACACAGTGCATTTTATGACAAATATGCACAGTGTGACCAAACATGGTTTTCGTGCGAAACGGGTCTAATGGTGTAGGTGTGTGAGATTAGAGTCGTGAGTGGAGTTGGTCTCACACAAGAAACATTGTGCCCTTTCGTGTTGAGTAAAGCCTCATCCACATGCTGTGCTGTGTCCCTATAGGTAATATGTACTTAGTGCTGGAGCTGATGCCATTGCCTTGCATTTCAAGGCTAGCTGAAAATTGCCTTGGCGATGAAGGTATCTCTGAACGTGGAGTTCGTTGCATTTCAATAGAGCAGTTACACCTTTGCTTTGTGTGGAATTATCATAAAGCTCAATTTCAATACAGTGCATTTTATGGCAAATATGCTCAGTGTTGCGAAACAGGGTTTTCATGCGAAACGGGTCTAATGGTGATGGTGTGTGAGGTTAGTGACCTGAGTGGAGTTGGTCTCACACAAGAAACTCTCTGCCTTTGATGTTGATTAAAGCCTCATCCACATGCTGTGTTGTGTCCGTAGAGCTACCATGTATTTAAAGCTGAAGTTGAAGGAAGAGACCTGCATTTCAAGGCTAGCTGAAAATTGCCTTGGCGATGGAAGTATCTCTGAACGTGGAGTTCGTTGCATTTCAATGGAGCAGTTACAGCTTTGCTTTGTGTGGAATTCTCATAAAGCTCAATTTCAAAACAGTGCGTTTTATGACAAATATGCACACTGTGACCAAGGAGGGTTTTCGTGCGAAACGGGTCTAATGGTGTAAGTGTGTGAGGTTAGTGACTTGAGTGGAGTTGGTCTCACACAAGAAACATTGTGCCATTTTGTGTTGAATAAAGCCCCATCCACATGCTGTTTAGTCCGTATAGCGAACAGGTATTTAAAGCTGAAGTTGATGGAAGAGACCTGCATTTCCAGGCTAGCTGAAAATTGCCTTGGCGATGAAGGTATCTCTGAACGTGGAGTTCGTTGCATTTCAATGGAGCAGTTACAGCTTTGCTTTGTCTGGAATTCTCATAAAGCTCAATTTCAACACAGTGCGTTTTATGACAAATACGCACAGTGTGACCAAAGACGGTTTTCGTGCGAAATGGGTCTAATGGTGTAAGTGTGTGAGGTTATTGACTTTAGTGGAGTTGGTCTCACACAAGAAACATTGTGCCCTTTCGTGTTGAAGAAAAGCTACATCCACATGCTGTGCTGTGTCCCTATTGGTAATATGTACTTTGTTCTGGAGCTGATGCCATTGCCTTGCATTTCAAGGCTAGCTGAAAATTGCCTTGGCGATGAAGGTATCACTGAACGTAGAGTTCGTTGCATTTCAATGGAGCAGTTACAGCTTTGCTTTGTGTGGAATTCTCATAAAGCTCAATTTCAACACAATGCGTTTTATGGCTAATATGCACAGTGTTGCGAAACAGGGTTTTCTCGCGAAACGGGTCTAATGGTGATGGTGTGTGAGGTTAGTGACCTGAGTGGAGTCGGTCTCACACAAGAAACTCTCTGCCCATTGATGTTGAGTAAAAGCCTCATCCAAATGCTGTTTAGTCCGTATAGTGAACATTTATTTAAAGCTGAAGTTGATGCAGGAGCCTTCCTTTTGAAAGCTAACTGAAAATTGCCTTGGTGATGAAGTGTTCTCTGAACGTGGAGTTGGTTGCACTTCAATGGAGCAGTTACAGCTTTGCTTTGTGGTGTATACGCAATAAACCAGTTTTCACTGCAATGCATTCTATGACCATTACACACACTGTGACGAAACTGTTTTTTCGTGCGAAACGGGTGTAACGGTGATGGTGTGTGAGGTTAGTGACCTGAGTGGAGTTGGTCACACACAAGAAACATTGTGCCCTTTTGTGTTGAATAAAGCCTCATCCACATGCATTGTTGTGTCCGTACACCTAACATGTATTTAAAGCTGAAGTTGATGGAAGAGACCTGCATTTCCAGGCTAGCTGAAAATTGCCTTGGCGATGAAGGTATCTCTGAACGTGGAGTTGGTTGCATTTCAATGGAGCAGTTACAGCTTTGCTTTGTCTGGAATTCTCATAAAGCTCAATTTCAACACAGTGTGTTTTATGACAAATACGCACAGTGTGACCAAACAGGGTTTTCGTGCGAAACGGGTCTAATGGTGATGGTGTGTGATGTTAGTGACCTGAGTGGAGTTGGTCTCACACAAGAAACATTGTGCCCTTTCGTGTTGAAGAAAAACCTCATCCACATGCTGTGCTGTGTCCCTATAGCTTGCATGTACTTAGTGCTGGAGCTCATGCCATTGCCTTGCATTTCAAGGCTAGCTGAAAATTGCCTTGGCGATGAAGGTATCTCTGAACGTGGAGTTCGTTGCATTTCAATGGAGCAGTTACAGCTTTGCTTTGTCTGGAATTCTCATAAAGCTCAATTTCAACACAGTGCGTTTTATGACAAATACGCACAGTGTGACCAAAGACGGTTTTCGTTCGAAATGGGTCTAATGGTGTAAGTGTGTGAGGTTAGTGACGTGAGTGGAGTTGGTCTCACACAAGAAACATTGTGCCCTTTCGTGTTGAAGAAAAGCTACATCCACATGCTGTGCTGTGTCCCTATAGGTAATATGTACTTAGTGATGGAGCTGATGCCATTGCCTTGCATTTCAAGGCTAGCTGAAAATTGCCTTGGCGATGAAGGTATCTCTGAACGTGGAGTTCGTTGCATTTCAATGGAGCAGTTACAGCTTTGCTTTGTCTGGAATTCTCATAAAGCTCAATTTCAACACAGTGCGTTTTATGACAAATATGCACAGTGTGACCAAGGAGGGTTTTCGTGCGAAACGGGTCTAATGGTGATGGTGTGTGAGATTAGTGACCTGAGTGGAGTTGGTCTCACACAAGAAACTCTCTGCCCATTGATGTTGAGTAAAGCCTCATCCACATGCTGTGTTGTGTCCGTATAGCTACCATGTATTTAAAGCTGAAGTTGAAGGAAGAGACCTGCATTTCAAGGCTAGCTGAAAATTGCCTTGGCGATGGAAGTATCTCTGAACGTGGAGTTCGTTGCATTTCAATGGAGCAGTTACAGCTTTGCTTTCTCTGGAATTCTCATAAAGCTCTATTTCAAAACAGTGCGTTTTATGACAAATACGCACAGAGTTACAAAGCAGGGTTTTCGTGCGAAACGGGTCTAATGGTGTAAGTGTGTGAGGTTAGCGACTTGAGTGGAGTTGGTCTCACACAGGAAACATTGTGCCCTTTCGTGTTGAGTGAACGCCTCATCCACATGCTGTGCTGTGTCCCTATAGCTAACATGTACTTGGTGCTGGAGCTGATGCCAGAGCCTTGCATTTCAAGGCTAGCTGAAAATTGCCTTGGCGATATAAGTATCTCTGAACATGGAGTTCGTTGCATTTCAATGGAGCAGTTGCAGCTTTGCTTTGTGTGGAATTCTCATAAAGCTCAATTTCAAAACAGTGCGTTTTATGACAAATATGCACAGTGTTACGAAGCAGGGTTTTTGTGCGAAACGGGTCTAATGGTGATGGTGTGTGAGGTTAGTGACCTGAGTGGAGTTGGTCTCACACAAGAAACTCTCTGCCCATTGATGTTGAGTAAAAGCCTCATCCACATGCTGCGTTGTGTCCGTATAGCTACCATGTATTTAAAGCCGAAGTTGATGTAAGAGCCTTCAATTTCAAAGCTAACTGAAAATTGCCGTGGTGATGAAGTGCTCTCTGAACGTGGAGTTGGTTGCACTTCAATGGAGCAGTTACATCTTTGCTTTGTGGTGTATACGCAATAAACCAGTTTTCACTGCAATGCGTTCTATGACCATTACACACACTGTGACGAAACTGTTTTCGTGCGAAACGGGTGTAATGGTGATGGTGTGTGAGATTAGTGACCTGAATGGAGTTGGTCTCACACAAGAAACTCTCTGCCCATTGATGTTGAGTAAAAGCCTCATCCACATGCTGTGTTGTGTCCGTATAGCTACCATGTATTTAAAGCTGAAGTTGATGGAAGAGACCTGCATTTCAAGGCTAGCTGAAAATTGCCTTGGCGATGAAGGTATCTCTGAACGTGGAGTTCATTGCATTTCAATGGAGCAGTTACTGCTTTGCTTTGTCTGGAATCGTATAAAGCTCAATTTACACACAGTGCGTTTTATGGCAAATACGCACAGAGTTACAAAGCAGGGTTTTCGTGCGAAACGGGTCTAATGGTGATGGTGTGTGAGGTTAGTGACCTGAGTGGAGTTGGTCTCACACAAGAAACTCTCTGCCCATTGATGTTGAGTAAAAGCCTCATCCACATGCTGTGTTGTGTCCCTATAGCTACCATGTATTTAAACCTGAAGTTGATGGAAGAGACCTGCATTTCAAGGCTAGCTGAAAATTGCCTTGGCGATGAAGGTATCTCTGAACGTGGAGTTCATTGCATTTCAAAGGAGCAGTTACTGCTTTGCTTTGTCTGGAATCGTATAAAGCTCAATTTTCACACAGTGCGTTTTATGGCAAATACGCACAGATTTAAAAAGCAGGGTTTTCGTGCGAAACGGGTCTAATGGTGTAAGTGTGTGAGGTTAGCGACTTGAGTGGAGTTGGTCTCACACAGGAAACATTGTGCCCTTTCGTGTTGAGTGAACGCCTCATCCACATGCTGTGCTGTGTCCCTATAGCTAACATGTACTTGGTGCTGGAGCTGATGCCAGAGCCTTGCATTTCAAGGCTAGCTGAAAATTGCCTTGGCGATGAAGGTATCTCTGAACGTAGAGTTCATTGCATTTCAATGGAGCAGTTACTGCTTTGCTTTGTTTGGAATCTTATAAAGCTCAATTTCAACACAGTGCGTTTTATGCCAAATACGCACAGAGTTACAAAGCAGGGTTTTCGTGCGAAACGGGTCTAATGGTGTAAGTGTGTGAGGTTAGTGACTTGAGTGGAGTTGGTCTCACACAAGAAACATTGTGCTCTTTCGTGTTGAAGAAAAGCTACATCCACCTGCTGTGCTGTGTCCCTGTAGCTCACATGTACTTGGTGCTGGAGCTGATGCCAGAGCCTTGCATTTCAAGGCTAGCTGAAAATTGCCTTGGTGATGAAGTGCTCTCTGAACGTGGAGTTGGTTGCACTTCAATGGAGCAGTTACAGCTTTGCTTTGTGGTCTATACGCAATAAACCAGTTTTCACTGCAATGCGTTCTATGACCATTACACACACTGTGACGAAACTGTTTTTTCGTGCGAAACGGGTGTAATGGTGATGGTGTGTGAGGTTAGTGACCTGAGTGGAGTTGGTCACACACAAGAAACATTGTGCCCTTTTGTGTTGAATAAAGCCTCATCCACATGCTGTGTTGTGTCCCTATAGCTAGCATGCATTTAAAGCTGAAGTTGATGGAAGAGACTTGCATTTCAAGGCTAGCTGAAAATTGCCTTGGCGATGAAGGTATCTCTGAACGTGGAGTTCATTGTATTTCAATGGAGCAGTTTCTGCTTTGCTTTGTCTGGAATTCTCATAAAGCTCAATTTCAAAACAGTGCGTTTTATGACAAATATGCACAGTGTGACCAAAAGGGTTTTCGTGCGAAACGGGTCTAATGGTGTAAGTGTGTGAGGTTAGCGACTTGAGTGGAGTTGGTCTCACACAAGAAACATTGTGCCTTTCGTGTTGAGTAACAGCCTCATCCACATGCTGTGCTGTGTCCCTATAGCTAACATGTACTTGGTGCTGGAGCTGATGCCAGAGCCTTGCATTTCAAGGCTAGCTGAAAATTGCCTTGGCGATGGAAGTATCTCTGAACATGGATTTCGTTGCATTTCAATGGAGCAGTTGCAGCTTTGCTTTGTGTGGAATTCTCATAAAGCTCAATTTCAACACAGTGCGTTTTATGGCAAATATGCTCAGTGTTACGAAATAGGGTTTTCGTGCGAAACGGGTCTAATGGTGATGGTGTGTGAGGTTAGTGACCTGAGTGGAGTTGGTCTCACACAAGAAACTCTCTGCCCATTGATGTTGAGTAAAAGCCTCATCCACATGCTGTGTTGTGTCCGTATAGCTACCATGTATTTAAAGCTGAAGTTGATGGAAGAGACCTGCATTTCAAGGCTAGCTGAATATTGCCTTGGCGATGAAGGTATCTCTGAACGTGGAGTTCATTGCATTTCAATGGAGCAGTTACTGCTTTGCTTTGTCTGGAATCGTATAAAGCTCAATTTTCACACAGTGCGTTTTATGGCAAATACGCACAGAGTTACAAAGCAGGGTTTTCGTGCGAAACGGGTCTAATGGTGATGGTGTGTGAGGTTAGTGACCTGAGTGGAGTTGGTCTCACACAAGAAACTCTCTGCCCATTGATGTTGAGTAAAAGCCTCATCCACATGCTGTGTTGTGTCCCTATAGCTACCATGTATTTAAAGCTGAAGTTGATGGAAGAGACCTGCATTTCAAGGCTAGCTGAAAATTGCCTTGGCGATGGAAGTATCTCTGAACGTGGAGTTCATTGCATTTCAAAGGAGCAGTTACTGCTTTGCTTTGTCTGGAATCGTATAAAGCTCAATTTTCACACAGTGCGTTTTATGGCAAATACGCACAGAGTTACAAAGCAGGGTTTTCGTGCGAAACGGGTCTAATTGTGATGGTGTGTGAGATTAGTGTCGTGAGTGGAGTTGGTCTCACACAAGAAACTCTCTGCCCATTGATGTTGAGTAAAAGCCTCATCCACATGCTGTGTTGTGTCCCTATAGCGAACATGTATTTAAAGCTGAAGTTGAAGGAAGAGACCTGCATTTCAAGGCTAGTTGAAAATTGCCTTGGCTTTGGAAGTATCTCTGAACGTGGAGTTCGTTGCATTTGAATGGAGCAGTTACAGCTTTGCTTTGTCTGGAATTCTCATAAAGCTCAATTTCAAAACAGTGCGTTTTATGACAAATACGCACAGAGTTACAAAGCAGGGTTTTCGTGCGAAACGGGTCTAATGGTGTAAGTGTGTGAGGTTAGCGACTTGAGTGGAGTTGGTCTCACACAGGAAACATTGTGCCCTTTCGTGTTGAGTGAACGCCTCATCCACATGCTGTGCTGTGTCCCTATAGCTAACATGTACTTGGTGCTGGAGCTGATGCCAGAGCCTTGCATTTCAAGGCTAGCTGAAAATTGCCTTGGTGATGGAAGTATCTCTGAACATGGAGTTCGTTGCATTTCAATGGAGCAGTTGCAGCTTTGCTTTGTGTGGAATTCTCATAAAGCTCAATTTCAACACAGTGCGTTTTATGGCAAATATGCTCAGTGTTACGAAATAGGGTTTTCGTGCGAAACGGGTCTAATGGTGATGGTGTGTGAGGTTAGTGACCTGAGTGGAGTTGGTCTCACACAAGAAACTCTCTGCCCATTGATGTTGAGTAAAAGCCTCATCCACATGCTGTGTTGTGTCCGTATAGCTACCATGTATTTAAAGCTGAAGTTGATGGAAGAGACCTGCATTTCAAGGCTAGCTGAATATTGCCTTGGCGATGAAGGTATCTCTGAACGTGGAGTTCATTGCATTTCAATGGAGCAGTTACTGCTTTGCTTAGTCTGGAATCGTATAAAGCTCAATTTTCACACAGTGCGTTTTATGGCAAATACGCACAGAGTTACAAAGCAGGGTTTTCGTGCGAAACGGGTCTAATGGTGATGGTGTGTGAGGTTAGTGACCTGAGTGGAGTTGGTCTCACACAAGAAACTCTCTGCCCATTGATGTTGAGTAAAAGCCTCATCCACATGCTGTGTTGTGTCCCTATAGCTACCATGTATTTAAAGCTGAAGTTGATGGAAGAGACCTGCATTTCAAGGCTAGCTGAAAATTGCCTTGGCGATGGAAGTATCTCTGAACGTGGAGTTCATTGCATTTCAAAGGAGCAGTTACTGCTTTGCTTTGTCTGGAATCGTATAAAGCTCAATTTTCACACAGTGCGTTTTATGGCAAATACGCACAGATTTACAAAGCAGGGTTTTCGTGCGAAACGGGTCTAATGGTGATGGTGTGTGAGATTAGTGTCGTGAGTGGAGTTGGTCTCACACAAGAAACTCTCTGCCCATTGATGTTGAGTAAAAGCCTCATCCACATGCTGCGTTGTGTCCCTATAGCGAACATGTATTTAAAGCTGAAGTTGAAGGAAGAGACCTGCATTTCAAGGCTAGTTGAAAATTGCCTTGGCGATGGAAGTATCTCTGAACGTGGAGTTCGTTGCATTTGAATGGAGCAGTTACAGCTTTGCTTTGTCTGGAATTCTCATAAAGCTCAATTTCAAAACAGTGCGTTTTATGACAAATATGCACAGTGTGACCAAGGAGGGTTTTCGTGCGAAACGGGTCTAATGGTGATGGTGTGTGAGATTAGTGACCTGAGTGGAGTTGGTCTCACACAAGAAACTCTCTGCCCATTGATGTTGAGTAAAGCCTCATCCACATGCTGTGTTGTGTCCGTATAGCTACCATGTATTTAAAGCTGAAGTTGAAGGAAGAGACCTGCATTTCAAGGCTAGCTGAAAATTGCCTTGGCGATGGAAGTATCTCTGAACGTGGAGTTCGTTGCATTTCAATGGAGCAGTTACAGCTTTGCTTTCTCTGGAATTCTCATAAAGCTCTATTTCAAAACAGTGCGTTTTATGACAAATACGCACAGAGTTACAAAGCAGGGTTTTCGTGCGAAACGGGTCTAATGGTGTAAGTGTGTGAGGTTAGCGACTTGAGTGGAGTTGGTCTCACACAGGAAACATTGTGCCCTTTCGTGTTGAGTGAACGCCTCATCCACATGCTGTGCTGTGTCCCTATAGCTAACATGTACTTGGTGCTGGAGCTGATGCCAGAGCCTTGCATTTCAAGGCTAGCTGAAAATTGCCTTGGCGATATAAGTATCTCTGAACATGGAGTTCGTTGCATTTCAATGGAGCAGTTGCAGCTTTGCTTTGTGTGGAATTCTCATAAAGCTCAATTTCAAAACAGTGCGTTTTATGACAAATATGCACAGTGTTACGAAGCAGGGTTTTTGTGCGAAACGGGTCTAATGGTGATGGTGTGTGAGGTTAGTGACCTGAGTGGAGTTGGTCTCACACAAGAAACTCTCTGCCCATTGATGTTGAGTAAAAGCCTCATCCACATGCTGCGTTGTGTCCGTATAGCTACCATGTATTTAAAGCCGAAGTTGATGTAAGAGCCTTCAATTTCAAAGCTAACTGAAAATTGCCGTGGTGATGAAGTGCTCTCTGAACGTGGAGTTGGTTGCACTTCAATGGAGCAGTTACATCTTTGCTTTGTGGTGTATACGCAATAAACCAGTTTTCACTGCAATGCGTTCTATGACCATTACACACACTGTGACGAAACTGTTTTCGTGCGAAACGGGTGTAATGGTGATGGTGTGTGAGATTAGTGACCTGAGTGGAGTTGGTCTCACACAAGAAACTCTCTGCCCATTGATGTTGAGTAAAAGCCTCATCCACATGCTGTGTTGTGTCCGTATAGCTACCATGTATTTAAAGCTGAAGTTGATGGAAGAGACCTGCATTTCAAGGCTAGCTGAAAATTGCCTTGGCGATGAAGGTATCTCTGAACGTGGAGTTCATTGCATTTCAATGGAGCAGTTACTGCTTTGCTTTGTCTGGAATCGTATAAAGCTCAATTTACACACAGTGCGTTTTATGGCAAATACGCACAGAGTTACAAAGCAGGGTTTTCGTGCGAAACGGGTCTAATGGTGATGGTGTGTGAGGTTAGTGACCTGAGTGGAGTTGGTCTCACACAAGAAACTCTCTGCCCATTGATGTTGAGTAAAAGCCTCATCCACATGCTGTGTTGTGTCCCTATAGCTACCATGTATTTAAACCTGAAGTTGATGGAAGAGACCTGCATTTCAAGGCTAGCTGAAAATTGCCTTGGCGATGAAGGTATCTCTGAACGTGGAGTTCATTGCATTTCAAAGGAGCAGTTACTGCTTTGCTTTGTCTGGAATCGTATAAAGCTCAATTTTCACACAGTGCGTTTTATGGCAAATACGCACAGATTTAAAAAGCAGGGTTTTCGTGCGAAACGGGTCTAATGGTGTAAGTGTGTGAGGTTAGCGACTTGAGTGGAGTTGGTCTCACACAGGAAACATTGTGCCCTTTCGTGTTGAGTGAACGCCTCATCCACATGCTGTGCTGTGTCCCTATAGCTAACATGTACTTGGTGCTGGAGCTGATGCCAGAGCCTTGCATTTCAAGGCTAGCTGAAAATTGCCTTGGCGATGAAGGTATCTCTGAACGTAGAGTTCATTGCATTTCAATGGAGCAGTTACTGCTTTGCTTTGTTTGGAATCTTATAAAGCTCAATTTCAACACAGTGCGTTTTATGCCAAATACGCACAGAGTTACAAAGCAGGGTTTTCGTGCGAAACGGGTCTAATGGTGTAAGTGTGTGAGGTTAGTGACTTGAGTGGAGTTGGTCTCACACAAGAAACATTGTGCTCTTTCGTGTTGAAGAAAAGCTACATCCACCTGCTGTGCTGTGTCCCTGTAGCTCACATGTACTTGGTGCTGGAGCTGATGCCAGAGCCTTGCATTTCAAGGCTAGCTGAAAATTGCCTTGGTGATGAAGTGCTCTCTGAACGTGGAGTTGGTTGCACTTCAATGGAGCAGTTACAGCTTTGCTTTGTGGTCTATACGCAATAAACCAGTTTTCACTGCAATGCGTTCTATGACCATTACACACACTGTGACGAAACTGTTTTTTCGTGCGAAACGGGTGTAATGGTGATGGTGTGTGAGGTTAGTGACCTGAGTGGAGTTGGTCACACACAAGAAACATTGTGCCCTTTTGTGTTGAATAAAGCCTCATCCACATGCTGTGTTGTGTCCCTATAGCTAGCATGCATTTAAAGCTGAAGTTGATGGAAGAGACTTGCATTTCAAGGCTAGCTGAAAATTGCCTTGGCGATGAAGGTATCTCTGAACGTGGAGTTCATTGTATTTCAATGGAGCAGTTTCTGCTTTGCTTTGTCTGGAATTCTCATAAAGCTCAATTTCAAAACAGTGCGTTTTATGACAAATATGCACAGTGTGACCAAAAGGGTTTTCGTGCGAAACGGGTCTAATGGTGTAAGTGTGTGAGGTTAGCGACTTGAGTGGAGTTGGTCTCACACAAGAAACATTGTGCCTTTCGTGTTGAGTAACAGCCTCATCCACATGCTGTGCTGTGTCCCTATAGCTAACATGTACTTGGTGCTGGAGCTGATGCCAGAGCCTTGCATTTCAAGGCTAGCTGAAAATTGCCTTGGCGATGGAAGTATCTCTGAACATGGATTTCGTTGCATTTCAATGGAGCAGTTGCAGCTTTGCTTTGTGTGGAATTCTCATAAAGCTCAATTTCAACACAGTGCGTTTTATGGCAAATATGCTCAGTGTTACGAAATAGGGTTTTCGTGCGAAACGGGTCTAATGGTGATGGTGTGTGAGGTTAGTGACCTGAGTGGAGTTGGTCTCACACAAGAAACTCTCTGCCCATTGATGTTGAGTAAAAGCCTCATCCACATGCTGTGTTGTGTCCGTATAGCTACCATGTATTTAAAGCTGAAGTTGATGGAAGAGACCTGCATTTCAAGGCTAGCTGAATATTGCCTTGGCGATGAAGGTATCTCTGAACGTGGAGTTCATTGCATTTCAATGGAGCAGTTACTGCTTTGCTTTGTCTGGAATCGTATAAAGCTCAATTTTCACACAGTGCGTTTTATGGCAAATACGCACAGAGTTACAAAGCAGGGTTTTCGTGCGAAACGGGTCTAATGGTGATGGTGTGTGAGGTTAGTGACCTGAGTGGAGTTGGTCTCACACAAGAAACTCTCTGCCCATTGATGTTGAGTAAAAGCCTCATCCACATGCTGTGTTGTGTCCCTATAGCTACCATGTATTTAAAGCTGAAGTTGATGGAAGAGACCTGCATTTCAAGGCTAGCTGAAAATTGCCTTGGCGATGGAAGTATCTCTGAACGTGGAGTTCATTGCATTTCAAAGGAGCAGTTACTGCTTTGCTTTGTCTGGAATCGTATAAAGCTCAATTTTCACACAGTGCGTTTTATGGCAAATACGCACAGAGTTACAAAGCAGGGTTTTCGTGCGAAACGGGTCTAATTGTGATGGTGTGTGAGATTAGTGTCGTGAGTGGAGTTGGTCTCACACAAGAAACTCTCTGCCCATTGATGTTGAGTAAAAGCCTCATCCACATGCTGTGTTGTGTCCCTATAGCGAACATGTATTTAAAGCTGAAGTTGAAGGAAGAGACCTGCATTTCAAGGCTAGTTGAAAATTGCCTTGGCTTTGGAAGTATCTCTGAACGTGGAGTTCGTTGCATTTGAATGGAGCAGTTACAGCTTTGCTTTGTCTGGAATTCTCATAAAGCTCAATTTCAAAACAGTGCGTTTTATGACAAATACGCACAGAGTTACAAAGCAGGGTTTTCGTGCGAAACGGGTCTAATGGTGTAAGTGTGTGAGGTTAGCGACTTGAGTGGAGTTGGTCTCACACAGGAAACATTGTGCCCTTTCGTGTTGAGTGAACGCCTCATCCACATGCTGTGCTGTGTCCCTATAGCTAACATGTACTTGGTGCTGGAGCTGATGCCAGAGCCTTGCATTTCAAGGCTAGCTGAAAATTGCCTTGGTGATGGAAGTATCTCTGAACATGGAGTTCGTTGCATTTCAATGGAGCAGTTGCAGCTTTGCTTTGTGTGGAATTCTCATAAAGCTCAATTTCAACACAGTGCGTTTTATGGCAAATATGCTCAGTGTTACGAAATAGGGTTTTCGTGCGAAACGGGTCTAATGGTGATGGTGTGTGAGGTTAGTGACCTGAGTGGAGTTGGTCTCACACAAGAAACTCTCTGCCCATTGATGTTGAGTAAAAGCCTCATCCACATGCTGTGTTGTGTCCGTATAGCTACCATGTATTTAAAGCTGAAGTTGATGGAAGAGACCTGCATTTCAAGGCTAGCTGAATATTGCCTTGGCGATGAAGGTATCTCTGAACGTGGAGTTCATTGCATTTCAATGGAGCAGTTACTGCTTTGCTTAGTCTGGAATCGTATAAAGCTCAATTTTCACACAGTGCGTTTTATGGCAAATACGCACAGAGTTACAAAGCAGGGTTTTCGTGCGAAACGGGTCTAATGGTGATGGTGTGTGAGGTTAGTGACCTGAGTGGAGTTGGTCTCACACAAGAAACTCTCTGCCCATTGATGTTGAGTAAAAGCCTCATCCACATGCTGTGTTGTGTCCCTATAGCTACCATGTATTTAAAGCTGAAGTTGATGGAAGAGACCTGCATTTCAAGGCTAGCTGAAAATTGCCTTGGCGATGGAAGTATCTCTGAACGTGGAGTTCATTGCATTTCAAAGGAGCAGTTACTGCTTTGCTTTGTCTGGAATCGTATAAAGCTCAATTTTCACACAGTGCGTTTTATGGCAAATACGCACAGATTTACAAAGCAGGGTTTTCGTGCGAAACGGGTCTAATGGTGATGGTGTGTGAGATTAGTGTCGTGAGTGGAGTTGGTCTCACACAAGAAACTCTCTGCCCATTGATGTTGAGTAAAAGCCTCATCCACATGCTGCGTTGTGTCCCTATAGCGAACATGTATTTAAAGCTGAAGTTGAAGGAAGAGACCTGCATTTCAAGGCTAGTTGAAAATTGCCTTGGCGATGGAAGTATCTCTGAACGTGGAGTTCGTTGCATTTGAATGGAGCAGTTACAGCTTTGCTTTGTCTGGAATTCTCATAAAGCTCAATTTCAAAACAGTGCGTTTTATGACAAATACGCACAGAGTTACAAAGCAGGGTTTTCGTGCGAAACGGGTCTAATGGTGTAAGTGTGTGAGGTTAGCGACTTGAGTGGAGTTGGTCTCACACAGGAAACATTGTGCCCTTTCGTGTTGAGTGAACGCCTCATCCACATGCTGTGCTGTGTCCCTATAGCTAACATGTACTTGGTGCTGGAGCTGATGCCAGAGCCTTGCATTTCAAGGCTAGCTGAAAATTGCCTTGGTGATGGAAGTATCTCTGAACATGGAGTTCGTTGCATTTCAATGGAGCAGTTGCAGCTTTGCTTTGTGTGGAATTCTCATAAAGCTCAATTTCAAAACAGTGCGTTTTATGACAAATATGCACAGTGTTACGAAGCAGGGTTTTTGTGCGAAACGGGTCTAATGGTGATGGTGTGTGAGGTTAGTGACCTGAGTGGAGTTGGTCTCACACAAGAAACTCTCTGCCCATTGATGTTGAGTAAAAGCCTCATCCACATGCTGCGTTGTGTCCGTATAGCAAACATGTATTTAAAGCCGAAGTTGATGTAAGAGCCTTGCATTTCAAAGCTAACTGAAAATTGCCGTGGTGATGAAGTGCTCTCTGAACGTGGAGTTGGTTGCACTTCAATGGAGCAGTTACATCTTTGCTTTGTGGTGTATACGCAATAAACCAGTTTTCACTGCAATGCGTTCTATGACCATTACACACACTGTGACGAAACTTTTTTCGTGCGAAACGGGTGTAATGGTGATGGTGTGTGAGGTTAGTGACCTGAATGGAGTTGGTCTCACACAAGAAACTCTCTGCCCATTGATGTTGAGTAAAAGCCTCATCCACATGCTGTGTTGTGTCCGTATAGCTACCATGTATTTAAAGCTGAAGTTGATGGAAGAGACCTGCATTTCAAGGCTAGCTGAAAATTGCCTTGGCGATGAAAGTATCTCTAACGTGGAGTTCGTTGCATTTCAATGGAGCAGTTACTGCTTTGCTTTGTCTGGAATCGTATAAAGCTCAATTTTCACACAGTGCGTTTTATGGCAAATACGCACAGAGTTACAAAGCAGGGTTTTCGTGCGAAACGGGTCTAATGGTGATGGTGTGTGAGGTTAGTGACCTGAGTGGAGTTGGTCTCACACAAGAAACTCTCTGCCCATTGATGTTGAGTAAAAGCCTCATCCACATGCTGTGTTGTGTCCCTATAGCTACCATGTATTTAAAGCTGAAGTTGATGGAAGAGACCTGCATTTCAAGGCTAGCTGAAAATTGCCTTGGCGATGAAGGTATCTCTGAACGTGGAGTTCATTGCATTTCAAAGGAGCAGCTACTGCTTTGCTTTGTCTGGAATCGTATAAAGCTCAATTTTCACACAGTGCGTTTTATGGCAAATACGCACAGATTTACAAAGCAGGGTTTTCGTGCGAAACGGGTCTAATTGTGATGGTGTGTGAGATTAGTGTCGTGAGTGGAGTTGGTCTCACACAAGAAACTCTCTGCCCATTGATGTTGAGTAAAAGCCTCATCCACATGCTGTGTTGTGTCCCTATAGCGAACATGTATTTAAAGCTGAAGTTGAAGGAAGAGACCTGCATTTCAAGGCTAGCTGAAAATTGCCTTGGCGATGGAAGTATCTCTGAACGTGGAGTTCGTTGCATTTGAATGGAGCAGTTACAGCTTTGCTTTGTCTGGAATTCTCATAAAGCTCAATTTCAAAACAGTGCGTTTTATGACAAATACGCACAGAGTTACAAAGCAGGGTTTTCGTGCGAAACGGGTCTAATGGTGTAAGTGTGTGAGGTTAGCGACTTGAGTGGAGTTGGTCTCACACAGGAAACATTGTGCCCTTTCGTGTTGAGTGAACGCCTCATCCACATGCTGTGCTGTGTCCCTATAGCTAACATGTACTTGGTGCTGGAGCTGATGCCAGAGCCTTGCATTTCAAGGCTAGCTGAAAATTGCCTTGGCGATATAAGTATCTCTGAACATGGAGTTCGTTGCATTTCAATGGAGCAGTTGCAGCTTTGCTTTGGGTGGAATTCTCATAAAGCTCAATTTCAAAACAGTGCGTTTTATGACAAATATGCACAGTGTTACGAAACAGGGTTTTAGTGCGAAACGGGTGTAATGGTGATGGTGTGTGAGGTTAGTGACCTGAGTGGAGTTGGTCTCACACAAGAAACATTGTGCCCTTTTGTGTTGAATAAAGCCTCATCCACATGCTGTGTTGTGTCCCTATAGTTAACATGTACTTGGTGCTGGAGCTGATGCCATTGCCTTGCATTTCAAGGCTAGCTGAAAATTGCCTTGGCGATGAAGGTATCTCTGAACGTGGAGTTCATTGTATTTCAATGGAGCAGTTACTGCTTTGCTTTGTTTGGAATCTTATAAAGCTCAATTTCAACACAGTGCGTTTTATGCCAAATACGCAAAGTTACAAAGCAGGGTTTTCGTGCGAAACGGGTCTAATGGTGTAATTGTGTGAGGTTAGCGACTTGAGTGGAGTTGGTCTCACACAAGAAACATTGTGCCTTTCGTGTTGAGTAACAGCCTCATCCACATGCTGTGCTGTGTCCCTATAGCTAACATGTACTTGGTGCTGGAGCTGATGCCAGAGCCTTGCATTTCAAGGCTAGCTGAAAATTGCCTTGGCGATCGAAGTATCTCTGAACATGGAGTTCGTTGCATTTCAATGGAGCAGTTGCAGCTTTGCTTTGTGTGGAATTCTCATAAAGCTCAATTTCAACACAGTGCGTTTTAGGGCAAATATGCTCAGTGTTACGAAATAGGGTTTTCGTGCGAAACGGGTCTAATGGTGATGGTGTGTGAGGTTAGTGACCTGAGTGGAGTTGGTCTCACACAAGAAACTCTCTGCCCATTGATGTTGAGTAAAAGCCTCATCCACATGCTGTGTTGTGTCCGTATAGCTACCATGTATTTAAAGCTGAAGTTGATGGAAGAGACCTGCATTTCAAGGCTAGCTGAAAATTGCCTTGGCGATGAAGGTATCTCTGAACGTGGAGTTCATTGCATTTCAATGGAGCAGTTACTGCTTTCCTTTGTCTGGAATCGTATAAAGCTCAATTTTCACACAGTGCGTTTTATGGCAAATACGCACAGATTTACAAAGCAGGGTTTTCGTGCGAAACGGGTCTAATGGTGTAAGTGTGTGAGATTAGTGTCGTGAGTGGAGTTGGTCTCACACAAGAAACTCTCTGCCCATTGATGTTGAGTAAAAGCCTCATCCATATGCTGTGTTGTGTCCCTATAGCGAACATGTATTTAAAGCTGAAGTTGAAGGAAGAGACCTGCATTTCAAGGCTAGTTGAAAATTGCCTTGGCGATGGAAGTATCTCTGAACGTGGAGTTCGTTGCATTTCAATGGAGCAGCTACTGCTTTGCTTTGTCTGGAATTCTCATAAAGCTCAATTTCAAAACAGTGCGTTTTATGACAAATACGCACAGAGTTACAAAGCAGGGTTTTCGTGCGAAACGGGTCTAATGGTGTAATGCGTGAGGTTAGCGACTTGAGTGGAGTTGGTCTCACACAGGAAACATTGTGCCCTTTCGTGTTGAGTGAACGCCTCATCCACATGCTGTGCTGTGTCCCTATAGCTAACATGTACTTGGTGCTGGAGCTGATGCCAGAGCCTTGCATTTCAAGGCTAGCTGAAAATTGCCTTGGTGATGGAAGTATCTCTGAACATGGAGTTCGTTGCATTTCAATGGAGCAGTTGCAGCTTTGCTTTGTGTGGAATTCTCATAAAGCTCAATTTCAAAACAGTGCGTTTTATGACAAATATGCACAGTGTTACGAAACAGGGTTTTAGTGCGAAACGGGTCTAATGGTGATGGTGTGTGAGGTTAGTGACCTGAGTGGAGTTGGTCTCACACAAGAAACTCTCTGCCCATTGATGTTGAGTAAAAGCCTCATCCACATGCTGCGTTGTGTCCGTATAGCGAACATGTATTTAAAGCCGAAGTTGATGTAAGAGCCTTGCATTTCAAAGCTAACTGAAAATTGCCGTGGTGATGAAGTGCTCTCTGAACGTGGAGTTGGTTGCACTTCAATGGAGCAGTTACAGCTTTGCTTTGTGGTGTATATGCAATAAACCAGTTTTCACTGCAATGCATTCTATGACCATTACACACACTGTGACGAAACTGTTTTTTCGTGCGAAACGGGTGTAATGGTGATGGTGTGTGAGGTTAGTGACCTGAGTGGAGTTGGTCACACACAAGAAACATTGTGCCCTTTTGGGTTGAATAAAGCCTCATCCACATGCTGTGTTGTGTCCGTATAGCTAGCATGCATTTAAAGCTGAAGTTGATGGAAGAGACCTGCATTTCAAGGCTAGCTGAAAATTGCCTTGGCGATGAAGGTATCTCTGAACGTGGAGTTCATTGCATTTCAATGGAGCAGTTACTGCTTTGCTTTGTCTGGAATCGTATAAAGCTCAATTTTCACACAGTGCGTTTTATGGCAAATACGCACAGAGTTACAAAGCAGGGTTTTCGTGCGAAACGGGTCTAATGGTGTAAGTGTGTGAGGTTAGCGACTTGAGTGGAGTTGGTCTCACACAGGAAACATTGTGCCCTTTCGTGTTGAGTGAACGCCTCATCCACATGCTGTGTTGTGTCCCTATAGCTAACATGTATTTAAAGCTGAAGTTGAAGGAAGAGACCTGCATTTCAAGGCTAGCTGAAAATTGCCTTGACGATGGAAGTATCTCTGAACGTGGAGTTCGTTGCATTTCAATGGAGCAGTTACTGCTTTGCTTTGTGTGGAATTCTCATAAAGCTCAATTTCAACACAGTGCGTTTTATGACAAATATGCACAGTGTGACCAAATAGGGTTTTCGTGCGAAATGGGTCTAATGGTGTAAGTGTGTGAGGTTAGCGACTTGAGTGGAGTTGGTCTCACACAAGAAACATTGTGCCTTTCGTGTTGAGTAACAGCCTCATCCACATGCTGTGCTGTGTCCCTATAGCTAACATGTACTTGGTGCTGTAGCTGATGCCAGAGCCTTTCATTTCAAGGCTAGCTGAAAATTGCCCTGGCGATGGAAGTATCTCTGAACATGGAGTCCGTTGCATTTCAATGGAGCAGTTGCAGCTTTGCTTTGTGTGGAATTCTCATAAAGCTCAATTTCAACACAGTGCGTTTTATGGCAAATATGCTCAGTGTTACGAAATAGGGTTTTCGTGCGAAACGGGTCTAATGGTGATGGTGTGTGAGGTTAGTGACCTGAGTGGAGTTGGTCTCACACAAGAAACTCTCTGCCCATTGATGTTGAGTAAAAGCCTCATCCACATGCTGTGTTGTGTCCCTATAGCTACCATGTATTTAAAGCTGAAGTTGATGGAAGAGACCTGCATTTCAAGGCTAGCTGAAAATTGCCTTGGCGATGAAGGTATCTCTGAACGTGGAGTTCATTGCATTTCAATGGAGCAGTTACTGCTTTGCTTTGTCTGGAATCGTATAAAGCTCAATTTTCACACAGTGCGTTTTATGGCAAATACGCACAGTTACAAAGCAGGGTTTTCGTGCGAAACGGGTCTAATGGTGATGGTGTGTGAGATTAGTGTCGTGAGTGGAGTTGGTCTCACACAAGAAACTCTCTGCCCATTGATGTTGAGTAAAAGCCTCATCCACATGCTGTGTTGTGTCCCTATAGCTAACATGTACTTGGTGCTGGAGCTGATGCCAGAGCCTTGCATTTCAAGGCTAGCTGAAAATTGCCTTGGCGATGGAAGTATCTCTGAACATGGATTTCGTTGCATTTCAATGGAGCAGTTACAGCTTTGCTTTGTGTGGAATTCTCATAAAGCTCTATTTCAAAACAGTGCGTTTTATGACAAATATGCACAGTGTGACCAAAAGGGTTTTCGTGCGAAACGGGTCTAATGGTGTAAGTGTGTGAGGTTAGCGACTTGAGTGGAGTTGGTCTCACACAAGAAACATTGTGCCCTTTCGTGTTGAGTGAAAGCCTCATCCACATGCTGTGCTGTGTCCCTATAGCTAACATGTACTTGGTGCTGGAGCTGATGCCAGAGCCTTGCATTTGAAGGCTAGCTGAAAATTGCCTTGGCGATGGAAGTATCTCTGAACATGGATTTCGTTGCATTTCAATGGAGCAGTTGCAGCTTTGCTTTGTGTATAATTCTCATAAAGCTCAATTTCAACACAGTGCGTTTTATGGCAAATATGCACAGTGTTACGAAATAGGGTTTTCGTGCGAAACGGGTGTAATGGTGATGGTGTGTGAGGTTAGTGACCTGAGTGGAGTTGGTCACACACAAGAAACATTGTGCCCTTTTGTGTTGAATAAAGCCTCATCCACATGCTGTGTTGTGTCCCTATAGTTAACATGTACTTGGTGCTGGAGCTGATGCCAGAGCCTTGCATTTCAAGGCTAGCTGAAAATTGCCTTGGCGATGAAGGTATCTCTGAACGTGGAGTTCATTGCATTTCAATGGAGCAGTTACTGCTTTGCTTTGTCTGGAATCTTATAAAGCTCAATTTCAACACAGTGCGTTTTATGCCAAATACGCACAGAGTTACAAAAAAGGGTTTTCGTGCGAAACGGGTTTAAAGGTGTAAGTGTATGAGATTAGTGTCGTGAGTGGAGTTGGTCTCACACAAGAAACTCTCTGCCCATTGATGTTGAGTAAAAGCCTCATCCACATGCTGTTTTGTGTCCCTATAACTACCATGTACTTGGTGCTGGAGCTGAAGCCAGAGCCTTGCATTTCAAGGCTAACTGAAAATTGCCTTGGCGATGAAGGTATCTCTGAACGTGGAGTTCGTTGCATTTCAATGGAGCAGTTACAGCTTTGCTTTGTCTGGAATTCTCATAAAGCTCAATTTCAACACAGTGCGTTTTATGGCAAATATGCTCAGTGTTAAGAAATAGGGTTTTCGTGCGAAACGGGTCTAATGGTGTAAGTGTGTGAGATTAGTGTCGTGAGTGGAGTTGGTCTCACACAAGAAACTCTCTGCCCATTGATGTTGAGTAAAAGCCTCATCCACATGCTGTGTTGTGTCCCTATAGTTAACATGTACTTGGTGCTGGAGCTGATGCCAGAGCCTTGCATTTCAAGGCTAGCTGAAAATTGCCTTGGCGATGGAAGTATCTCTGAACGTGGAGTTCGTTGCATTTCAATGGAGCAGTTACAGCTTTGCTTTGTCTGGAATTCTCATAAAGCTCAATTTCAAAACAGTGCGTTTTATGACAAATATGCACAGTGTGACCAAACAGGGTTTTCGTGCGAAACGGGTCTAATGGTGATGGTGTGTGAGGTTAGCGACTTGAGTGGAGTTGGTCTCACACAAGAAACATTGTGCCTTTCCTGTTGAGTAACAGCCTCATCCACATGCTGTGCTGTGTCCCTATAGCTAACATGTACTTGGTGCTGGAGCTGATGCCAGAGCCTTGCATTTCAAGGCTAGCTGAAAATTGCCTTGGCGATGGAAGTATCTCTGAACATGGAGTTCGTTGCATTTCAATGGAGCAGTTGCAGCTTTACTTTGTCTGGAATTCTCATAAAGCTCAATTTCAACACAGTGCGTTTTATGGCAAATATGCTCAGTGTTACGAAATAGGGTTTTCGTGCGAAACGGGTCTAATGGTGATGGTGTGTGAGGTAAGTGACCTGAGTGGAGTTGGTCTCACACAAGAAACTCTCTGCCCATTGATGTTGAGTAAAAGCCTCATCCACATGCTGCGTTGTGTCCGTATAGCGAACATGTATTTAAAGCCGACGTTGATGTAAGAGCCTTCCATTTCAAAGCTAACTGAAAATTGCCGTGGTGATGAAGTGCTCTCTGAACGTGGAGTTGGTTGCACTTCAATGGAGCAGTTACAGCTTTGCTTTGTGGTGTTTACGCAATAAACCAGTTTTCACTGCAATGCGTTCTATGACCATTACACACACTGTGACGAAACTGTTTTTTCGTGCGAAACGGGTGTAATGGTGATGGTGTGTGAGGTTAGTGACCTGAGTGGAGTTGGTCACACACAAGAAACATTGTGCCCTTTTGTGTCGAATAAAGCCTCATCCACATGCTGTGTTGTGTCCGTATAGCTAGCATGCATTTAAAGCTGAAGTTGATGGAAGAGACCTGCATTTCAAGGCTAGCTGAAAATTGCCTTGCCGATGAAGGTATCTCTGAACGTGGAGTTCGTTGCATTTCAATGGAGCAGTTTCTGCTTTGCTTTGTCTGGAATTCTCATAAAGCTCAATTTCAAAACAGTGCGTTTTATGACAAATATGCACAGTGTGACCAAAAGGGTTTTCGTGCGAAACGGGTCTAATGGTGTAAGTGTGTGAGGTTAGTGACTTGAGTGGAGTTGGTCTCACACAAGAAACATTGTGCCTTTCGTGTTGAGTAACAGCCTCATCCACATGCTGTGCTGTGTCCCTATAGCTAACATGTACTTGGTGCTGGAGCTGATGCCAGAGCCTTGCATTTCAAGGCTAGCTGAAAATTGCCTTGGCGATGGAAGTATCTCTGAACATGGATTTCGTTGCATTTCAATGGAGCAGTTGCAGCTTTGCTTTGTGTGGAATTCTCATAAAGCTCAATTTCAACACAGTGCGTTTTATGGCAAATATGCACAGTGTTACGAAATAGGGTTTTCGTGCGAAATGGGTCTAATGGTGATGGTGTGTGAGGTTAGTGACCTGAGTGGAGTTGGTCACACACAAGAAACATTGTGCCCTTTTGTGTTGAATAAAGCCTCATCCACATGCTGTGTTGTGTCCCTATAGTTAACATGTACTTGGTGCTGGAGCTGATGCCAGAGCCTTGCATTTCAAGGCTAGCTGAAAATTGCCTTGGCGATGAAGGTATCTCTGAACGTGGAGTTCATTGCATTTCAATGGAGCAGTTACTGCTTTGCTTTGTCTGGAATCCTATAAAGCTCAATTTTCACACAGTGCGTTTTATGGCAAATACGCACACTTACAAAGCAGGGTTTTCGTGCGAAACGGGTCTAATGGTGATGGTGTGTGAGATTAGTGTCGTGAGTGGAGTTGGTCTCACACAAGAAACTCTCTGCCCATTGATGTTGAGTAAAAGCCTCATCCACATGCTGTGTTGTGTCTCTATAGTTAACATGTACTTGGTGCTGGAGCTGATGCCAGAGCCTTGCATTTCAAGGCTAGCTGAAAATTGCCTTGGCAATGGAAGTATCTCTGAACGTGGAGTTCGTTGCATTTCAATGGAGCAGTTACAGCTTTGCTTTGTGTGGAATTCTCATAAAGCTCAATTTCAAAACAGTGCGTTTTATGACAAATATGCACAGTGTTACGAAACAGGGTTTTCCTGCGAAACGGGTCTAATGGTGATGGTGTGTGAGGTTAGCGACTTGAGTGGAGTTGGTCTCACACAAGAAACATTGTGCCTTTCCTGTTGAGTAACAGCCTCATCCACATGCTGTGCTGTGTCCCTATAGCTAACATGTACTTGGTGCTGGAGCTGATGCCAGAGCCTTGCATTTCAAGGCTAGCTGAAAATTGCCTTTGGGATGGAAGTATCTCTGAACATGGATTTCGTTGCATTTCAATGGAGCAGTTGCAGCTTTGCTTTGTGGTGTTTACGCAATAAACCAGTTTTCACTGCAATGCGTTCTATGACCATTACACACACTGTGACGAAACTGTTTTTTCGTGCGAAACGGGTGTAATGGTGATGGTGTGTGAGGTTAGTGACCTGAGTGGAGTTGGTCTCACACAAGAAACTCTCTGCCCATTGATGTTGAGTAAAAGTCTCATCCACATGCTGTGTTGTGTCCGTATAGCTACCATGTATTTAAAGCTGAAGTTGATGGAAGAGACCTGCATTTCAAGGCTAGCTGAAAATTGCCTTGGCGATGAAGGTATCTCTGAACGTGGAGTTCATTGCATTTCAATGGAGCAGTTACTGCTTTGCTTTGTCTGGAATCGTATAAAGCTCAATTTTCACACAGTGCGTTTTATGGCAAATACGCACAGAGTTACAAAGCAGGGTTTTCGTGCGAAACGGGTCTAATGGTGATGGTGTGTGAGATTAGTGTCGTGAGTGGAGTTGGTCTCACACAAGAAACATTGTGCCCTTTTGTGTTGAATAAAGCCTCATCCACATGCTGTGTTGTGTCCCTATAGCTAACATGTATTTAAAGCTGAAGTTGAAGGAAGAGACCTGCATTTCAAGGCTAGCTGAAAATTGCCATGGCGATGGAAGTATCTCTGAACGTGGAGTTCGTTGCATTTCAATGGAGCAGTTACAGCTTTGCTTTGTCTGGAATTCTCATAAAGCTCAATTTCAAAACAGTGCGTTTTATGACAAATATGCACAGTGTGACCAAACAGGGTTTTCGTGCGAAACGGGTCTAATGGTGTAAGTGTGTGAGGTTAGCGACTTGAGTGGAGTTGGTCTCAGACAAGAAACATTGTGCCCTTTCGTGTTGAGTGAAAGCCTCATCCACATGCTGTGCTGTGTCCCTATAGCTAACATGTACTTGGTGCTGGAGCTGATGCCAGAGCCTTGCATTTCAAGGCTAGCTGAAAATTGCCTTGGCGATGGAAGTATCTCTGAACATGGATTTCGTTGCATTTCAATGGAGCAGTTGCAGCTTTGCTTTGTGTGGAATTCTCATAAAGCTCAATTTCAAAACAGTGCGTTTTATGACAAATATGCACAGTGTTATGAAACAGGGTTTTCGTGCGAAATGGGTCTAATGGTGATGGTGTGTGAGGTTAGTGACCTGAGTGGAGTTGGTCTCACACAAGAAACTCTCTGCCCATTGATGTTGAGTAAAAGCCTCATCCACATGCTGTGTTGTGTCCGTATAGCGAACATGTATTTAAAGCCGAAGTTGATGTAAGAGCCTTCCATTTCAAAGCTAACTGAAAATTGCCGTGGTGATGAAGTGCTCTCTGAACGTGGAGTTGGTTGCACTTCAATGGAGCAGTTACATCTTTGCTTTGTGGTGTATACGCAATAAACCAGTTTTCACTGCAATGCGTTCTATGACCATTACACACACTGTGACGAAACTGTTTTTTCGTGCGAAACGGGTGTAATGGTGATGGTGTGTGAGGTTAGTGACCTGAGTGGAGTTGGTCTCACACAAGAAACTCTCTGCCCATTGATGTTGAGTAAAAGTCTCATCCACATGCTGTGTTGTGTCCGTATAGCTACCATGTATTTAAAGCTGAAGTTGATGGAAGAGACCTGCATTTCAAGGCTAGCTGAAAATTGCCTTGGCGATGAAGGTATCTCTGAACGTGGAGTTCATTGCATTTCAATGGAGCAGTTACTGCTTTGCTTTGTCTGGAATCGTATAAAGCTCAATTTTCACACAGTGCGTTTTATGGCAAATACGCACAGAGTTACAAAGCAGGGTTTTCGTGCGAAACGGGTCTAATGGTGATGGTGTGTGAGATTAGTGTCGTGAGTGGAGTTGGTCTCACACAAGAAACATTGTGCCCTTTTGTGTTGAATAAAGCCTCATCCACATGCTGTGTTGTGTCCCTATAGCTAACATGTATTTAAAGCTGAAGTTGAAGGAAGAGACCTGCATTTCAAGGCTAGCTGAAAATTGCCATGGCGATGGAAGTATCTCTGAACGTGGAGTTCGTTGCATTTCAATGGAGCAGTTACAGCTTTGCTTTGTCTGGAATTCTCATAAAGCTCAATTTCAAAACAGTGCGTTTTATGACAAATATGCACAGTGTGACCAAACAGGGTTTTCGTGCGAAACGGGTCTAATGGTGTAAGTGTGTGAGGTTAGCGACTTGAGTGGAGTTGGTCTCACACAAGAAACATTGTGCCCTTTCGTGTTGAGTGAAAGCCTCATCCACATGCTGTGCTGTGTCCCTATAGCTAACATGTACTTGGTGCTGGAGCTGATGCCAGAGCCTTGCATTTCAAGGCTAGCTGAAAATTGCCGTGGTGATGAAGTGCTCTCTGAACGTGGAGTTGGTTGCACTTCAATGGAGCAGTTACAGCTTTGCTTTGTGGTGTTTACGCAATAAACCAGTTTTCACTGCAATGCGTTCTATGACCATTACACACACTGTGACGAAACTGTTTTTTCGTGCGAAACGGGTGTAATGGTGATGGTGTGTGAGGTTAGTGACCTGAGTGGAGTTGGTCTCACACAAGAAACATTGTGCCCTTTCGTGTTGAGTGAAAGCCTCATCCACATGCTGTGCTGTGTCCCTATAGCTAACATGTACTTGGTGCTGGAGCTGATGCCAGAGCCTTGCATTTCAAGGCTAGCTGAAAATTGCCTTGGCGATGGAAGTATCTCTGAACATGGATTTCGTTGCATTTCAATGGAGCAGTTGCAGCTTTGCTTTGTGTGGAATTCTCATAAAGCTCAATTTCAACACTGTGCGTTTTATGGCAAATATGCACAGTGTTACGAAATAGGGTTTTCGTGCGAAACGGGTCTAACGGTGATGGTGTGTGAGGTTAGTGACCTGAGTGGAGTTGGTCACACACAAGAAACATTGTGCCCTTTTGTGTTGAATAAAGCCTCATCCACATGCTGTGTTGTGTCCCTATAGTTAACATGTACTTGGTGCTGGAGCTCATGCCAGAGCCTTGCATTTCAAGGCTAGCTGAAAATTGCCTTGGCGATGAAGGTATCTCTGAACGTGGAGTTCATTGCATTTCAATGGAGCAGTTACTGCTTTGTTTTTCTGGAATCGTATAAAGCTCAATTTTCACACAGTGCGTTTTATGGCAAATACGCACACTTACAAAGCAGGGTTTTCGTGCGAAACGGGTCTAATGGTGAAGGTGTGTGAGGTTAGCGACTTGAGTGGAGTTGGTCTCACACAGGAAACATTGTGCCTTTCCTGTTGAGTAACAGCCTCATCCACATGCTGTGCTGTGTCCCTATAGCTAACATGTACTTGGTGCTGGAGCTGATGCCAGAGCCTTGCATTTCAAGGCTAGCTGAAAATTGCCTTTGCGATGGAAGTATCTCTGAACATGGATTTCGTTGCATTTCAATGGAGCAGTTGCAGCTTTACTTTGTCTGGAATTCTCATAAAGCTCAATTTCAACACAGTGCGTTTTATGCCAAATATGCTCAGTGTTACGAAAAAGGGTTTTCGTGCGAAACGGGTCTAATGGTGATGGTGTGTGAGGTTAGTGACCTGAGTGGAGTTGGTCTCACACAAGAAACTCTCTGCCCATTGATGTTGAGTAAAAGCCTCATCCACATGCTGTGTTGTGTCCCTATAGCTACCATGTATTTAAAGCTGAAGTTGATGGAAGAGACCTGCATTTCAAGGCTAGCTGAAAATTGCCTTGGCGATGAAGGTATCTCTGAACGTGGAGTTCATTGCATTTCAAAGGAGCAGTTACTGCTTTGCTTTGTCTGGAATCGTATAAAGCTCAATTTTCACACAGTGCGTTTTATGGCAAATACGCACAGAGTTACAAAGCAGGGTTTTCGTGCGAAACGGGTCTAATGGTGATGGTGTGTGAGATTAGTGTCGTGAGTGGAGTTGGTCTCACACAAGAAACATTGTGCCCTTTTGTGTTGAATAAAGCCTCATCCACATGCTGTGTTGTGTCCCTATAGCTAACATGTATTTAAAGCTGAAGTTGAAGGAAGAGACCTGCATTTCAAGGCTAGCTGAAAATTGCCTTGGCGATGGAAGTATCTCTGAACGTGGAGTTCGTTGCATTTCAATGGAGCAGTTACAGCTTTGCTTTGTCTGGAATTCTCATAAAGCTCAATTTCAAAACAGTGCGTTTTATGACAAATATGCACAGTGTGACCAAACAGGGTTTTCGTGCGAAACGGGTCTAATGGTGTAAGTGTGTGAGGTTAGCGACTTGAGTGGAGTTGGTCTCAGACAAGAAACATTGTGCCCTTTCGTGTTGAGTGAAAGCCTCATCCACATGCTGTGCTGTGTCCCTATAGCTAACATGTACTTGGTGCTGGAGCTGATGCCAGAGCCTTGCATTTCAAGGCTAGCTGAAAATTGCCTTGGCGATGGAAGTATCTCTGAACATGGAGTTCGTTGCATTTCAATGGAGCAGTTGCAGCTTTGCTTTGTGTGGAATTCTCATAAAGCTCAATTTCAAAACAGTGCGTTTTATGACAAATATGCACAGTGTTATGAAACAGGGTTTTCGTGCGAAATGGGTCTAATGGTGATGGTGTGTGAGGTTAGTGACCTGAGTGGAGTTGGTCTCACACAAGAAACTCTCTGCCCATTGATGTTGAGTAAAAGCCTCATCCACATGCTGTGTTGTGTCCGTATAGCGAACATGTATTTAAAGCCGAAGTTGATGTAAGAGCCTTCCATTTCAAAGCTAACTGAAAATTGCCGTGGTGATGAAGTGCTCTCTGAACGTGGAGTTGGTTGCACTTCAATGGAGCAGTTACAGCTTTGCTTTGTGGTGTTTACGCAATAAAACAGTTTTCACTGCAATGCGTTCTATGACCATTACACACACTGTGACGAAACTGTTTTTTCGTGCGAAACGGGTGTAATGGTGATGGTGTGTGAGGTTAGTGACCTGAGTGGAGTTGGTCACACACAAGAAACATTGTGCCCTTTTGTGTCGAATAAAGCCTCATCCACATGCTGTGTTGTGTCCGTATAGCTAGCATGCATTTAAAGCTGAAGTTGATGGAAGAGACCTGCATTTCAAGGCTAGCTGAAAATTGCCTTGCCGATGAAGGTATCTCTGAACGTGGAGTTCGTTGCATTTCAATGGAGCAGTTTCTGCTTTGCTTTGTGTGGAATTCTCATAAAGCTCAATTTCAAAACAGTGCGTTTTATGACAAATATACACAGTGTGACCAAAAGGGTTTTCGTGCGAAACGGGTCTAATGGTGTAAGTGTGTGAGGTTAGAGACTTGAGTGGAGTTGGTCTCACACAAGAAACATTGTGCCTTTCGTGTTGAGTAACAGCCTCATCCACATGCTGTGCTGTGTCCCTATAGCTAACATGTACTTGGTGCTGGAGCTGATGCCAGAGCCTTGCATTTCAAGGCTAGCTGAAAATTGCCTTGGCGATGGAAGTATCTCTGAACATGGATTTCGTTGCATTTCAATGGAGCAGTTGCAGCTTTGCTTTGTGTGGAATTCTCATAAAGCTCAATTTCAACACAGTGCGTTTTATGGCAAATATGCACAGTGTTACGAAATAGGGTTTTCGTGCGAAACGGGTCTAATGGTGATGGTGTGTGAGGTTAGTGACCTGAGTGGAGTTGGTCACACACAAGAAACATTGTGCCCTTTGTGTTGAATAAAGCCTCATCCACATGCTGTGCTGTGTCCCTATAGCTAACATGTACTTGGTGCTGGAGCTGATGCCAGAGCCTTGCATTTCAAGGCTAGCTGAAAATTGCCTTGGCGATGAAGGTATCTCTGAACGTGGAGTTCATTGCATTCCTTGGAGCAGTTACTGCTTTGCTTTGTCTGGAATCTTATAAAGCTCAATTTCAACACAGTGCGTTTTATGCCAAATACGCACAGAGTTACAAAAAAGGGTTTTCGTGCGAAACGGGTCTAAAGCTGTAAGTGTATGAGATTAGTGTCGTGAGTGGAGTTGGTCTCACACAAGAAACTCTCTGCCCATTGATGTTGAGTAAAAGCCTCATCCACATGCTGTGTTGTGTCCCTATAACTACCATGTACTTGGTGCTGGAGCTGAAGCCAGAGCCTTGCATTTCAAGGCTAACTGAAAATTGCCTTGGCGATGAAGGTATCTCTGAACGTGGAGTTCATTGCATTTCAATGGAGCGGTTACTGCTTTGCTTTGTCTGGAATCTTATAAAGCTCAATTTCAACACAGTGCGTTTTATGCCAAATCCGCACAGAGTTACAAAAAAGGGTTTTCGTACGAAACGGGTCTAAAGGTGTAAGTGTATGAGATTAGTGTCGTAAGTGGAGTTGGTCTCACACAAGAAACTCTCTGCCCATTGATGTTGAGTAAAAGCCTCATCCACATGCTGTGTTGTGTCCGTATAGCTACCATGTATTTAAAGCTGAAGTTGATGGAAGAGACCTGCATTTCAAGGCTAGCTGAAAATTGCCTTGGCGATGAAGGTATCTCTGAACGTGGAGTTCATTGCATTTCAATGGAGCAGTTACTGCTTTGCTTTGTCTGGAATCGTATAAAGCTCAATTTTCACACAGTGCGTTTTATTGCAAATACGCACAGAGTTACAAAGCAGGGTTTTCGTGCGAAACCGGTGTAAAGGTGATGGTGTGTGAGATTAGTGTCGTGAGTGGAGTTGGTCTCACACAAGAAACTCTCTGCCCATTGATGTTGAGTAAAAGCCTCATCCACATGCTGTGTTGTGTCCGTATAGCTACCATGTATTTAAAGCTGAAGTTGATGGAGGAGACCTGCATTTCAAGGCTAGCTGAAAATTGCCTTGGCGATGAAGGTATCTCTGAACATGGAGTTCATTGCATTTCAATGGAGCAGTTATGCTTTGCTTTGTCTGGAATCGTATAAAGCTCAATTTTCACACAGTGCGTTTTATGGCAAATACGCACAGAGTTACAAAGCAGGGTTTTCAGGCGAAACGGGTCTAATGGTGATGGTGTGTGAGGTTAGTGACCTGAGTGGAGTTGGTCTCACACAAGAAACTCTCTGCCCATTGATGTTGAGTAAAAGCCTCATCCACATGCTGTGTTGTGTCCGTATAGCGACCATGTATTTAAAGCTGAAGTTGATGTAAGAGCCTTCAATTTCAAAGCTAACTGAAAATTGCCGTGGTGATGAAGTGCTCTCTGAACGTGGAGTTGGTTGCATTTCAATGGAGCAGTTACATCTTTGCTTTGTGGTGTATACGCAATAAACCAGTTTTCACTGCAATGCGTTCTATGACCATTACACACACTGTGACGAAACTTTTTTCGTGCGAAACGGGTCTAATGGTGATGGTGTGTGAGGTTAGTGACCTGAGTGGAGTTGGTCACACACAAGAAACATTGTGCGCTTTGGTGTTGAATAAAGCCTCATCCACATGCTGTGTTGTGTCCCTATAGTTAACATGTACTTGGTGCTGGAGCTGATGCCAGAGCCTTGCATTTCAAGGCTAGCTGAAAATTGCCTTGGCGATGAAGGTATCTCTGAACCTGGAGTTCATTGCATTTCAATGGAGCAGTTACTGCTTTGCTTTGTCTGGATTCTTATAAAGCTCAATTTCAACACAGTGTGTTTTATGCCAAATACGCACAGAGTTACAAAGCAGGGTTTTCGTGCGAAACGGGTCTAAAGGTGTAAGTGTATGAGATTAGTGACCGGAGTGGAGTTGGTCTCACACAAGAAACATTGTGCCATGTAGTGTTGAATAAAGCCTCATCCACATGCTGTTTTGTGTCTGTATAGCTACCATGTACTTGTTGCTGGAGCTGATGCCAGAGCCTTGCATTTCAAGGCTAGCTGAAAATTGCCTTGGCGATGAAGGTATCTCTGAACGTGGAGTTCGTTGCATTTCAATGGAGCAGTTACAGCTTTGCTTTGTGTGGAATTCTCATAAAGCTCAATTTCAACACAGTGCTTTTTATGCCAAATACGCACAGAGTTACAAAGCAGGGTTTTCGTGCGAAACGGGTCTAATGGTGTAAGTGTGTGAGGTTAGTGACTTGAGTGGAGTTGGTCTCACACAAGAAACATTGTGCCCTTTTGTGTTGAATAAAGCCTCATCCACATGCTGTGTTGTGTCTCTATAGTTAACATGTACTTGGTGCTGGAGCTGATGCCAGAGCCTTGCATTTGAAGGCTAGCTGAAAATTGCCTTGGCGATGGAAGTATCTCTGAACATGGATTTCGTTGCATTTCAATGGAGCAGTTGCAGCTCTGCTTTGTCTGGAATTCTCATAAAGCTCAATTTCAACACAGTGCGTTTTATGGCAAATATGCTCAGTGTTACGAAATAGGGTTTTCGTGCGAAACGGGTCTAATGGTGATGGTGTGTGAGATTAGTGTCGTGAGTGGAGTTGGTCTCACACAAGAAACTCTCTGCCCATTGATGTTGAGTAAAAGCCTCATCCACATGCTGTGTTGTGTCCCTATAGCTAACATGTATTTAAAGCTGAAGTTGATGGAGGAGACCTGCATTTCAAGGCTAGCTGAAAATTGCCTTGGCGATGAAGGTATCTCTGAACGTGGAGTTCGTTGCATTTCAATGGAGCAGTTGCAGCTTTGCTTTGTGTGGAATTCTCATAAAGCTCAATTTCAAAACAGTGCGTTTTATGACAAATACGCACAGTGTTCCGAAACAGGGTTTTGGTGCGAAACGGGTCTAATGGTGATGGTGTGTGAGGTTAGTGACCTGAGTGGAGTTGGTCTCACACAAGAAACATTGTACCCTTTCATTTTGAGTAAACGCCTCATCCACATGCTGTGCTGTGTCCCTATAGCTAACATGTACTTGGTGCTGGAGCTGATGCCAGAGCCTTGCATTTCAAGGCTAGCTGAAAATTGCCTTGGCGATGGAAGTATCTCTGAACATGGAGTTCGTTGCATTTCAATGGAGCAGTTGCAGCTTTGCTTTGTGTGGAATTCTCATAAAGCTCAATTTCAAAACAGTGCGTTTTATGACAAATATGCACAGTGTTACGAAACAGGGTTTTCGTGCGAAACGGGTCTAATGGTGATGGTGTGTGAGGTTAGTGACCTGAGTGGAGTTGGTCTCACACAAGAAACTCTCTGCCCATTGATGTTGAGTAAAAGCCTCATCCACATGCTGTTTAGTCCGTATAGAGAACATGTATTTAAAGCCGAAGTTAATGTAAGAGCCTTCAATTTCAAAGCTAACCGAAAATTGCCGTGGTGATGAAGTGCTCTCTGAACGTGGAGTTGGTTGCACTTCAATGGAGCAGTTACATCTTTGCTTTGTGGTGTATACGCAATAAAACAGTTTTCACTGCAATGCGTTCTATGACCATTACACACACTGTGACGAAACTTTTTTCATGCGAAACGGGTCTAATGGTGATGGTGTGTGATGTTAGTGACCTGAGTGGAGTTGGTCACACACAAGAAACATTGTGCCCTTTTGTGTTGAATAAAGCCTCATCCACATGCTGTGTTGTGTCCCTATAGTTAACATGTACTTGGTGCTGGAGCTGATGCCAGAGCCTTGCATTTCAAGGCTAGCTGAAAATTGCCTTGGCGATGAAGGCATCTCTGAACGTGGAGTTCATTGCATTTCAATGGAGCAGTTACTGCTTTGCTTTGTTTGGAATCTTATAAAGCTCAATTTCAACACAGTGCGTTTTATGCCAAATACGCACAGAGTTACAAAGCAGGGTTTTCGTGCGAAACGGGTCTAATGGTGTAAGTGTGTGAGGTTAGTGACTTGAGTGGAGTTGGTCTCACACAAGAAACATTGTGCCCTTTCGTGTTGAAGAAAAGCTACATTCACATGCTGTGCTGTGTCCCTATAGCTCACATGTACTTGGTGCTGGAGTTGATGCCAGAGCCTTGCATTTCAGGGCTAGCTGAAAATTGCCTTTGCGATGGAAGTATCTCTGAACATGGATTTCGTTGCACTTCAATGGAGCAGTTGCAGCTCTGCTTTGTCTGAAATTCTCATAAAGCTCAATTTCAACACAGTGCGTTTTATGGCAAATATGCTCAGTGTTATGAAATAGGGTTTTCGTGCGAAACGGGTCTAATGGTGATGGTGTGTGAGGTTAGTGACCTGAGTGGAGTTGGTCTCACACAAGAAACTCTCTGCACATTGATGTTGAGTAAAAGCCTCATCCACATGCTGTGTTGTGTCCGTATACCTAACATGTATTTAAAGCTGAAGTTGATGGAAGAGACCTGCATTTCAAGGCTAGCTGAAAATTGCCTTGGCGATGAAGGTATCTCTGAACGTGGAGTTCGTTGCATTTCAATGGAGCAGTTGCAGCTTTGCTTTGTGTGGAATTCTCATAAAGCTCAATTTCAACACAGTGCGTTTTATGACAAATATGCACAGTGTGACCAAACAGGGTTTTCGTGCGAAACGGGTCTAATGGTGATGGTGTGTGAGGTTAGTGACTTGAGTGGAGTTGGTCTCACACAAGAAACATTGTGCCCTTTTGTGTTGAATAAAGCCTCATCCACATGCTGTGTTGTGTCTCTATAGTTAACATGTACTTGGTGCTGGAGCTGATGCCAGAGCCTTGCATTTGAAGGCTATCTGAAAATTGCCTTGGCGATGGAAGTATCTCTGAACATGGATTTCGTTGCATTTCAATGGAGCAGTTGCAGCTCTGCTTTGTCTGGATTTCTCATAAAGCTCAATTTCAACACAGTGCGTTTTATGGCAAATATGCTCAGTGTTACGAAATAGGGTTTTCGTGCGAAACGGGTCTAATGGTGATGGTGTGTGAGATTAGTGTCGTGAGTGGAGTTTTCTCACACAAGAAACTCTCTGCCCATTGATGTTGAGTAAAAGCCTCATCCACATGCTGTGTTGTGTCCCTATAGCTAACATGTATTTAAAGCTGAAGTTGATGGAGGAGACCTGCATTTCAAGGCTAGCTGAAAATTGCCTTGGCGATGAAGGTATCTCTGAACGTGGCGTTCGTTGCATTTCAATGGAGCAGTTGCAGCTTTGCTTTGTGTGGAATTCTCATAAAGCTCAATTTCAAAACAGTGCGTTTTATGACAAATATGCACAGTGTTACGAAACAGGGTTTTCGTGCGAAACGGGTCTAATGGTGATGGTGTGTGAGGTTAGTGACGTGAGTGGAGTTGGTCTCACACAAGAAACTCTCTGCCCATTGATGTTGAGTAAAAGCCTCATCCACATGCTGTGTTGTGTCCGTATAGCTAACATGTATTTAAAGCTGACGTTGAAGGAAGAGACCTGCATTTCAAGGCTAGCTGAAAATTGCCTTGGCGATGAAGGTATCTCTGAACGTGGAGTTCGTTGCATTTCAATGGAGCAGTTACAGCTTTGCTTTTTGTGGAATTCTCATAAAGCTCAATTTCAACACAGTGCGTTTTATGCCAAATACGCACAGAGTTAAAAAGCAGGGTTTTCGTGCGAAACGGGTCTAATGGTGATGGTGTGTGAGGTTAGTGACCTGAGTGGAGTTGGTCTCACACAAGAAACTCTCTGCCCATTGATGTTGAGTAAAAGCCTCATCCACATGCTGTGTTGTGTCCCTATAGCTAACATGTATTTAAAACTGAAGTTGATGGAGGAGACCTGCATTTCAAGGCTAGCTGAAAATTGCCTTGGCGATGAAGGTATCTCTGAACGTGGCGTTCGTGGCATTTCAATGGAGCAGTTGCAGCTTTGCTTTGTGTGGAATTCTCATAAAGCTCAATTTCAAAACAGTGCGTTTTATGACAAATACGCACAGTGTTACAAAACAGGGTTTTCGTGCGAAACGGGTCTAATGGTGATGGTGTGTGAGGTTAGTGACCTGAGTGGAGTTGGTCTCACACAAGAAACATTGTACCCTTTCGTTTTGAGTAAACGCCTCATCCACATGCTGTGCTGTGTCCCTATAGCTAACATGTACTTGGTGCTGGAGCTGATGCCAGAGCCTTGCATTTCAAGGCTAGCTGAAAATTGCCTTGGCGATGGAAGTATCTCTGAACATGGAGTTCGTTGCATTTCAATGGAGCAGTTGCAGCTTTGCTTTGTGTGGAATTCTCATAAAGCTCAATTTCAAAACAGTGCGTTTTATGACAAATATGCACAGTGTTACGAAACAGGGTTTTCGTGCGAAACGGGTCTAATGGTGATGGTGTGTGAGGTTAGTGACCTGAGTGGAGTTGGTCTCACACAAGAAACTCTCTGCCCATTGATGTTGAGTAAAAGCCTCATCCACATGCTGTTTAGTCCGTATAGAGAACATGTATTTAAAGCCGAAGTTAATGTAAGAGCCTTCAATTTCAAAGCTAACTGAAAATTGCCGTGGTGATGAAGTGCTCTCTGAACGTGGAGTTGGTTGCACTTCAATGGAGCAGTTACATCTTTGCTTTGTGGTGTATACGCAATAAAACAGTTTTCACTGCAATGCGTTCTATGACCAAAACACACTGTGACGAAACTTTTTTCGTGCGAAACGGGTGTAATGGTGATGGTGTGTGATGTTAGTGACCTGAGTGGAGTTGGTCACACACAAGAAACATTGTGCCCTTTTGTGTTGAATAAAGCCTCATCCACATGCTGTGTTGTGTCCCTATAGTTAACATGTACTTGGTGCTGGAGCTGATGCCAGAGCCTTGCATTTCAAGGCTAGCTGAAAATTGCCTTGGCGATGAAGGTATATCTGAACGTGGAGTTCATTGCATTTCAATGGAGCAGTTACTGCTTTGCTTTGTTTGGAATCTTATAAAGCTCAATTTCAACACAGTGCGTTTTATGCCAAATACGCACAGAGTTACAAAGCAGGGTTTTCGTGCGAAACGGGTCTAATGGTGTAAGTGTGTGAGGTTAGTGACTTGAGTGGAGTTGGTCTCACACAAGAAACATTGTGCCCTTTCGTGTTGAAGAAAAGCTACATTCACATGCTGTGCTGTGTCCCTATAGCTCACATGTACTTGGTGCTGGAGCTGATGCCAGAGCCTTGCATTTCAGGGCTAGCTGAAAATTGCCTGTGCGATGGAAGTATCTCTGAACATGGATTTCGTTGCACTTCAATGGAGCAGTTGCAGCTCTGCTTTGTCTGAAATTCTCATAAAGCTCAATTTCAACACAGTGCGTTTTATGGCAAATATGCTCAGTGTTATGAAATAGGGTTTTCGTGCGAAACGGGTCTAATGGTGATGGTGTGTGAGGTTAGTGACCTGAGTGGAGTTGGTCTCACACAAGAAACTCTCTGCACATTGATGTTGAGTAAAAGCCTCATCCACATGCTGTGTTGTGTCCGTATAGCTAACATGTATTTAAAGCTGAAGTTGATGGAAGAGACCTGCATTTCAAGGCTAGCTGAAAATTGCCTTGGCGATGAAGGTATCTCTGAACGTGGAGTTCGTTGCATTTCAATGGAGCAGTTACAGCTTTGCTTTTTGTGGAATTCTCATAAAGCTCAATTTCAACACAGTGCGTTTTATGACAAATATGCACAGTGTTACGAAACAGGGTTTTCGTGCGAAACGGGTCTAATGGTGATGGTGTGTGAGGTTAGTGACGTGAGTGGAGTTGGTCTCACACAAGAAACTCTCTGCCCATTGATGTTGAGTAAAAGCCTCATCCACATGCTGTGTTGTGTCCGTATAGCTAACATGTATTTAAAGCTGACGTTGAAGGAAGAGACCTGCATTTCAAGGCTAGCTGAAAATTGCCTTGGCGATGAAGGTATCTCTGAACGTGGAGTTCGTTGCATTTCAATGGAGCAGTTACAGCTTTGCTTTTTGTGGAATTCTCATAAAGCTCAATTTCAACACAGTGCGTTTTATGCCAAATACGCACAGAGTTAAAAAGCAGGGTTTTCGTGCGAAATGGGTCTAATGGTGATGGTGTGTGAGGTTAGTGACCTGAGTGGAGTTGGTCTCACACAAGAAACTCTCTGCCCATTGATGTTGAGTAAAAGCCTCATCCACATGCTGTGTTGTGTCCGTATAGCTAACATGTATTTAAAGCTGAAGTTGATGGAGGAGACCTGCATTTCAAGGCTAGCTGAAAATTGCCTTGGCGATGAAGGTATCTCTGAACGTGGCGTTCGTGGCATTTCAATGGAGCAGTTGCAGCTTTGCTTTGTGTGGAATTCTCATAAAGCTCAATTTCAAAACAGTGCGTTTTATGACAAATACGCACAGTGTTACAAAACAGGGTTTTCGTGCGAAACGGGTCTAATGGTGATGGTGTGTGAGGTTAGTGACCTGAGTGGAGTTGGTCTCACACAAGAAACATTGTACCCTTTCGTTTTGAGTAAACGCCTCATCCACATGCTGTGCTGTGTCCAGAGCTAACATGTACTTGGTGCTGGAGCTGATGCCAGAGCCTTGCATTTCAAGGCTAGCTGAAAATTGCCTTGGCGATGGAAGTATCTCTGAACATGGAGTTCGTTGCATTTCAATGGAGCAGTTGCAGCTTTGCTTTGTGTGGAATTCTCATAAAGCTCAATTTCAAAACAGTGCGTTTTATGACAAATATGCACAGTGTTACGAAACAGGGTTTTCGTGCGAAACGGGTCTAATGGTGATGGTGTGTGAGGTTAGTGACCTGAGTGGAGTTGGTCTCACACAAGAAACTCTCTGCACATTGATGTTGAGTAAAAGCCTCATCCACATGCTGTTTAGTCCGTATAGAGAACATGTATTTAAAGCCGAAGTTAATGTAAGAGCCTTCAATTTCAAAGCTAACTGAAAATTGCCGTGGTGATGAAGTGCTCTCTGAACGTGGAGTTGGTTGCACTTCAATGGAGCAGTTACATCTTTGCTTTGTGGTGTATACGCAATAAACCAGTTTTCACTGCAATGCGTTCTATGACCAAAACACACTGTGACGAAACTTTTTTCGTGCGAAACGGGTGTAATGGTGATGGTGTGTGATGTTAGTGACCTGAGTGGAGTTGGTCACACACAAGAAACATTGTGCCCTTTTGTGTTGAATAAAACCTCATCCACATGCTATGTTGTGTCCCTATAGTTAACATGTACTTGGTGCTGGAGCTGATGCCAGAGCCTTGCATTTCAAGGCTAGCTGAAAATTGCCTTGGCGATGAAGGTATCTCTGAACATGGAGTTCATTGCATTTCAATGGAGCAGTTATGCTTTGCTTTTTCTGGAATCGTATAAAGCTCAATTTTCACACAGTGCGTTTTATGGCAAATACGCACAGAGTTACAAAGCAGGGTTTTCAGGCGAAACGGGTCTAATGGTGATGGTGTGTGAGGTTAGTGACCTGAGTGGAGTTGGTCTCACACAAGAAACTCTCTGCCCATTGATGTTGAGTAAAAGCCTCATCCACATGCTGTGTTGTGTCCGTATAGCGACCATGTATTTAAAGCTGAAGTTGAAGGAAGAGACCTGCATTTCAAGGCTAGCTGAAAATTGCCTTGGTGATGAAGTGCTCTCTGAACGTGGAGTTGGTTGCACTTCAATGGAGCAGTTACATCTTTGCTTTGTGGTGTATACGCAATAAACCAGTTTTCACTGCAATGTGTTCTATGACCATTACACACACTGTGACGAAACTTTTTTCGTGCGAAACGGGTGTAATGGTGATGGTGTGTGATGTTAGTGACCTGAGTGGAGTTGGTCACACACAAGAAACATTGTGCGCTTTTGTGTTGAATAAAGCCTCATCCACATGCTGTGTTGTGTCCCTATAGTTAACATGTACTTGGTGCTGGAGCTGATGCCAGAGCCTTGCATTTCAAGGCTAGCTGAAAATTGCCTTGGCGATGAAGGTATCTCTGAACGTGGAGTTCATTGCATTTCAATGGAGCAGTTACTGCTTTGCTTTGTTTGGAATCTTATAAAGCTCAATTTCAACACAGTGCGTTTTATGCCAAATACGCACAGAGTTACAAAGCAGGGTTTTCGTGCGAAACGGGTCTAATGGTGTAAGTGTGTGAGGTTAGTGACTTGAGTGGAGTTGGTCTCACACAAGAAACATTGTGCCCTTTCGTGTTGAAGAAAAGCTACATTCACATGCTGTGCTGTGTCCCTATAGCTCACATGTACTTGGTGCTGGAGCTGATGCCAGAGCCTTGCATTTCAGGGCTAGCTGAAAATTGCCTTTGCGATGGAAGTATCTCTGAACATGGATTTCGTTGCACTTCAATGGAGCAGTTGCAGCTCTGCTTTGTCTGAAATTCTCATAAAGCTCAATTTCAACACAGTGCGTTTTATGGCAAATATGCTCAGTGTTATGAAATAGGGTTTTCGTGCGAAACGGGTCTAATGGTGATGGTGTGTGAGGTTAGTGACCTGAGTGGAGTTGGTCTCACACAAGAAACTCTCTGCACATTGATGTTGAGTAAAAGCCTCATCCACATGCTGTTTAGTCCGTATAGCTAACATGTATTTAAAGCTGAAGTTGATGGAAGAGACCTGCATTTCAAGGCTAGCTGAAAATTGCCTTGGCGATGAAGGTATCTCTGAACGTGGAGTTCGTTGCATTTCAATGGAGCAGTTACAGCTTTGCTTTTTGTGGAATTCTCATAAAGCTCAATTTCAACACAGTGCGTTTTATGACAAATATGCACAGTGTGACCAAACAGGGTTTTCGTGCGAAACGGGTCTAATGGTGTAAGTGTGTGAGGTTAGCGACTTGAGTGGAGTTGGTCTCACACAAGAAATATTGTGCCCTTTCGTGTTGAGTGAACGCCTCATCCACATGCTGTGCTGTGTCCCTATAGCTAACATGTACTTGGTGCTGGAGCTGATGCCAGAGCCTTGCATTTCAAGGCTAGCTGAAAATTGCCTTGGCGATCGAAGTATCTCTGAACATGGATTTCGTTGCATTTCAATGGAGCAGTTGCAGCTTTGCTTTGTGTGGAATTCTCATAAAGCTCAATTTCAACACAGTGCGTTTTATGACAAATATGCACAGTGTTACGAAACAGGGTTTTCGTGCGAAACGGGTCTAATGGTGATGGTGTGTGAGGTTAGTGACCTGAGTGGAGTTGGTCTCACACAAGAAACTCTCTGCACATTGATGTTGAGTAAAAGCCTCATCCACATGCTGTTTAGTCCGTATAGCTACCATGTATTTAAAGCTGAAGTTGATGGAGGAGACCTGCATTTCAAGGCTAGCTGAAAATTGCCTTGGCGATGAAGGTATCTCTGAACGTGGAGTTCATTGCATTTCAATGGAGCAGTTGCTGCTTTGCTTTGTGTGGAATTCTCATAAAGCTCAATTTCAAAACAGTGCGTTTTATGGCAAATACGCACAGAGTTACAAAGCAGGGTTTTCGTGCGAAACGGGTCTAATTGTGATGGTGTGTGATGTTAGTGACCTGAGTGGAGTTGGTCACACACAAGAAACATTGTGCCCTTTTGTGTTGAATAAAGCCTCATCCACATGCTGTGTTGTGTCCCTATAGTTAACATGTACTTGGTGCTGGAGCTGATGCCAGAGCCTTGCATTTCAAGGCTAGCTGAAAATTGCCTTGGCGATGAAGGTATATCTGAACGTGGAGTTCATTGCATTTCAATGGAGCAGTTACTGCTTTGCTTTGTTTGGAATCTTATAAAGCTCAATTTCAACACAGTGCGTTTTATGCCAAATACGCACAGAGTTACAAAGCAGGGTTTTCGTGCGAAACGGGTCTAATGGTGTAAGTGTGTGAGGTTAGTGACTTGAGTGGAGTTGGTCTCACACAAGAAACATTGTGCCCTTTCGTGTTGAAGAAAAGCTACATTCACATGCTGTGCTGTGTCCCTATAGCTCACATGTACTTGGTGCTGGAGCTGATGCCAGAGCCTTGCATTTCAGGGCTAGCTGAAAATTGCCTGTGCGATGGAAGTATCTCTGAACATGGATT